>NW_017307744.1:316064-345130 GCF_000935625.1 Nanorana parkeri
TTTTTTTTGTTTTTGGGGGGGGGGGGGGGTGATGTGCTTGCTTCAGTGCGAAACAAAGGCACTGACATCAATAAAAACACTTCCAGAAGTTTTAACCTTTCTTTACTAAAAATGTGGTTTTGCCAGTGTCCACGTTGGACTTTCTGTCCTATTGTTTTCTGTCCTGACAGGAAGTGAGGGAAAATCCCCCAAATAAGGGCACAGAGGGCAATAAAAACTTGACAGAAGATCTGTGCCAGAGGTAGCCAATCTTAGTCCCTTCAGCGGTGTTGAAGCTAAAAATCCATCATCCATCTATGGAGTCTTGCAATGTCCAATAGGATTTGTAGTTTTTCCGCAGCTGGGGTGCTGGAGTTTGGCTACCCTTGCGCTATGTCTTCTCTGCTCTAGCCAAATAATAAAAAATGTTTTGTCTGTAGTTGGACTTTAATCTGCTTCAAAACACAAGATATGGCACTACCTACTGTATTACAGGTAAAGTTCTCTCACCTTCCAAACTGGATCCAACCAGACTTTATTCTTTCTTGACAAATGTTTTGAAGACCACACAAGGAAGTGTGGAAATGAGGAGGTGCTGCTAATGGAATCCAGGTGGCAGGTCTTTCAGAATAATGGCTGCTTGCTTGCATCACCAGACCTACAGCAATCCTCCAGCCAACTCATCCTGCATGGTTAAAGGTTTCTTCACTTTCTCTGTAGAATGATGGCAAACAATCACGCAGGTATTTTCAAACACTTTGGAAGATTCCCATGTGTGATAATGAGCACAGCAGTGCTTGTTATCTGCTCCTTACCGCTACAATTCATGACAGTGACAGGCAATGTAAGAATTTGGTCGTATCATTAGCTTTAATTGGGATACATATGAAAACCCTTAGAAAATGAAGATCTGCTTTCTATAGACATCATTGTTTTTCCTCTTCTTTAATGGCCGAGCTGGCCGACAATGAGGAAATTGGTGACATGATCGGATCTTCAGACAGATCTTTCCATTTCAGATGGTTAGGGAAAGTTTACAATTTTTAGAGCCCACAAAGGAGGGATCACCCTGCCCCTAATATTGCCTTGACAGGCTGAAGTCTTTCTCTTTGCAGTCAAACTTTTGTTGTCATAGACCAAGGAGAATAGTCCATACATTCTGATTGTAACCACTACAGGAGGGAAAGCCTATTATTTTAAATTATTATAAATAAATCATTTGTATGATTGTATAATAGATTGTCCATGGTAATGTATGAAGAACTCACTTGAGCTGGTAACAATGGGCGATCATCTGCTAAACCAAGCATGACCTGTCATGGCCATGCCTGGGATTGGGGTAGATCTTTCTGCCAAGTTCCTAGAGAGCTGTAAGAACCCAGCAGATAATTATATTCTATGTAGGTGTCACAATATCCGGAAATCCGTGCCAGATTGTTGCTTTGCTCTCTGGTTCTGGGCTGTCAGCTTATGGTGTCTCACAAGGCTGCAGCCAATCTGATCTCCTACTCCCCTATTTAGGACTTCCTCACTTGTTGCTCTTGGTGCGAGCAACAAGTCTTATGCCTTGTTCCGTACCCCTTGTGGCTCTAACTATCCCTGGGATCTTATTTCCTGCGCTTGCTATTGGATCCTTGTGCCTTTGGCTTCCCTGTACCAGCTGGTATCCCTGTTTGGCGTTATCCCCTGCTTTGCTCCTTGCGCCCCCACTATAGTAATTCAGTGGTTACCTTTAGTATATTGCTGCAGACTAGCGATGCACCGATAATCGGCAATTAGGTTTATAAAAAAGAAAAAAAAATCACTACTGCTTGCTATTCTATTTGGATGAGGCAAAGCATGGATGAGGCAGAGCACATGTTCAGACCAGAACACTGTAGTGCATAATGCATTGCATATAGTGTGGAACAGTTATATTTATTTCTGCATACCTGGCTGTATATTACATTTTTTAATGTATAATATACAGCCAGGAATGCAGAATTAGCTATAACTGTGCCACACTACAGGTGTGTATCTGTCACCACTTTTACTTCTGTGCTTCTCTCTTACCTTGTGGCTGTGTTGGATTCGTCCTTGTCTGCACACCCCTTGTGTGCATACATCTCTTTGTGCTTCTTTATGTACTTTCCTCTCTGTTATCCTGCTTCTTTGTATGCATGTGCAACGCACATCTCCTGCTTACTTTTGTACGTTACACCTTCCTGCTCCTAGGTGTGTTTGTAAGCTACTTACCCTTCCCGAGTGTCCTTGTTTAGCTACCCTCTTCAGTATACTCTGCTGTTCGTTTTGCACCTTTTGCTTGTGACTTTCTTTTTCTCTCATTGTGTGCCACTGTTCCTATCTTCCTCCTCTTGGTTACTAGTTTCTTCCCTACCTGTTGTTTGTATCCAGTTCCCCGGTGCTTCGACTAGTCCTTTGCCTCTGTGTGGGTGCGCTAGAGGGCCGCAACCTGGAAGGTGTCCAGCAGCCAATCATCCTCACCACTAGAGGCTCTGTCGAATACCTGGCCCTTCTTAGATTCTGCGCCTCTAGTGCGTCCTGAGAACGCACAGACCATTAGTTCCTCTCTCGCTGTGACCAACATCCCAGATATCCCTCCTGCCTGTGACTCCTACCAACTCCTCAAACCCCGGAGCTCACATACCCCAGTGCCCCGGTCCCCAGACCGTGACAGTAGGGATGAGGGAACTAGGTAAAATTCAGTTTGTAGGAAGTTTGGCGAATCCAGCAAAACATTCGCTACACCCAAACATAGCACCAAACCCTACTGAAGTCTGTGGGAGCAGAATCGTATTCTCTTCTGGCCTTTTTAAGGCCAGTTTGCAAGCTTTGTTAAAACATGGCATGGGAAGCTAGGGAAATGTACCAATGCAAAAAAATGTTTTAAAAAAGAAACTGTTTAGTGATGAAAGGGTCTTTTAATGGGACTTAAAGGGCAACCTTAAAAATACACAAATCCTTTAAATAACATGCTTTGGGGATGGCTTAAAGTTGACATTGCAGGGTAGTACAATGTACAAACAGTGGCCAGGAATCTGCCATTCAGCGGTGGAAGCACTACCACTGCTAAACAACAGATCCCCGCCAGCTTCTGTTTGTAAATAAGGGCCGGGGATTCTGGGTGAAGTCATTGAGCAAATATGGTCATGTTTATCCCCAACTGGTTTGTAACATACAGTATATCAGTCGGTCGGGATCTCTAATTTTGGACTGAAGTAGCGATGGGTGAATATCATTGGGCGAGGTGGGTTGTCACATTAATGGGCCAACATCAGCGGTTGGTGGATCATGATTGATGTGGATCTACATTGCTAGAGAACAAGATTGACTTTTTTTTTATGGAGTGAATGTTTTTATTTACAATCTATTTGTGAAATGAGTACCTGTACCTTTAGAGAGGGATATCTGGGGGCCCCCTTTTTCTTATAAAGAGGAATCACAGATTCTGATAAGTCCCCGCCACCGCAGACCCCCACATTCCTTTTGGGTGAGAGGATGTGGTCCTTGCCCTGCCAACATGGGGACAAGGTGCCTTGCAAGGGCTTTGCCATCCCCCCTCACCAAGCCACATGCCATTGTTGAAAGCATGTGACCTGTTATGGTTCAGATGAGTTGGGTGCACGCTTGCTGCACACCTTTTCCCAGATGCGTGCCTGGATAAGGGTCTTCTAGAGGGAACCCATGCCGTTTTTTACTAAATGGGACAACCCACCAACCAACAATGCTGCCCTGCCGCTACTCCCATTGCATATGACAGATCCCCACCCATTTCTGTAATCCTGGGTGACGGCATTGACCAAATATGGTAATTTCCACAATAGATTAATGACGCCACCCAGAATTCCTGCATAAACCTGAAACACATCCTTAAATCTATGTAAAGCTTCCAAAACTTAATATGAATACACATTATTAGAAAATTGTACTTAAAACATTACATGCAAAGATTAATAGTATTATCTACATGTCTAACATTGATTTGTGGAGCGCCACATCTAATAATGTGAAGCCCAAATACTCTATTCTGAATGTAGACACCTTGTGGAATGATGTACAGTCATTTCTGTATTATCAATGTCACACACAAAAAAAACAGACACTGGAATCTATCAAAATATTTATTCAGCAGCAACAGAAAACGACAGTATACATTGGGTCGCATACATTTCCTTTTACCATCGGTGTCTACAACATCCGCTGATTCGCAAACACATACAATGTGAGATTTGCGCGCAGCCACATAACCTTCAGGCTCAAGCACAAAAGCAACTAACTGCAGTTCCAGTAATATAAAATTCATTTTGCATTGCAATCAGTTTCTGCCTATTGCACACAATTTACAGCTACACCTCTGGTACGTAAATACCTTATCCTGTACTGACTTGCTTGGACAATTTTTTATTTTAGCCAAAGGCTTATTTAAATGATATTGGGCATGGCACATTAAAAGCATTTAATAGAGTAGAACAGAACACAACCTTTTAGCCTGTATGGATCTGTTTTATGCTTTCATTGTATTGTGATGCTTCTTGATGGATCATCCACCTTCCTTATCACTTAAGTAAAAAAAGATTTAAATGTGCTCAACAGAAACCTAATACCAATGAGTTTATATTAATAATAAAGTAATGCAGCTCCTGACCATTACTATCTGGTTTGTCTGCAGGCTTATTGACTGTAGCTGGCCATACACAGATTGTTTTTTTTTCCCTCCAGCCCCATTGGCTCACGGAGAAAAAACGCTTGGTTCCCCATTCAAACTAAACAGCGAGGATGGGGTAATCCTCCCAATTATTGTATTGTGACAGTGGTGGGTATGCCACTGTCAGAATAGCCGGACAGTGACTGCAGTTGCTTGACTGCAGTCACAGTTCAGCTGCAAGTTTTCAAAATGGCTCCTTCAACAAAAGTCTTTTGAAAAATAAACTTTTATTGAACAGCTATAGAACATTTAAAGTAGATTGTATACTTCCCTCAGACTGAAGCCAAGACTATCATGGATATGGGAGAGTAGGTGAACTAAGAACATTAATGGGGGAATCTCAATGTTGAAGTCCCAATGAATAATAAGCAAGGACTGTTCTACCTGCCTATCTTGAGTGAACATAGGCAGAGGTGTTCAGGAAAATAGGCAAGATTCAGGCTCACGCAAACCAATGGGACTGGTGCTCCCTCCGCCAATGCTAGGAACCACGGGGCTGTCCTCTCAACCAGGGAGTCACTGGAATCTTAACAACATGCAACAAAACACAGAGCAGGCGCCACCTCCTAGTGCAGTATGTTTATTGACCAAATGATGAAATAAAAGTGTAAAAACTTTCTACCACTATTCCTAAAGGCAACCAGGCATATTAATTAACAGAGTCTGATGGTCCAAGAACGCTGCATAGTGGTAGGTGCTGTATACCCCGTTTGGGTGCACCTACCACTATTCTTGGACATACCAGGCATATCAATAACAGAGTCTGATGGTCCAAGAATGCTGTATAGTGGTAGGTTCTGTATACCTCGTTGGGGTGCACCTACCACTATTCTTGGACCATCGGACTCTGTTATTGATATGCCTGGTTTCCTTTAGGAATAGTGAGTAGAACCTTTTTACTCTTTTATTTCATCATTTGGTCAATACACACACTACACTAGGAGGTGGCGCCTGCTCTCTGTTTTTTTGCATATAGGCAGAGGTGATAGGAGGCTAGACTTTTCATATTATAGTATGGTTGTTGTTATCATATATGTTTTATTAGACCCCAGACCAAAAACCAACGGACATATACCAGGTTTACCCAGGACTGTCAAACAGATTTAGTGTGGTACATGAAATGCAGTTTTTTGCTGTTTGTAAATGGCCTTTTATAAATCATCCCATTACTTTGATAACATCACTGTTAATTCCTGCACTCCATAGCATCACCATTCACTCCCATTTCTCTACTCACACACATCTATCACCCTCCATACAATATTACAATGACAACATTAAATTCCACCTTGGAATACCATAATAGCAGAAGGGAATCAGGGAAGGGTCATGGCAGAGAGATAACCATTGGGTGCTCTCCACCTGTATAAATTATGGTGCTTGCTTTAGAATTACAGCATCTGACGCTAATACTCAAGCTCTTTCCTGCTTGGCCAAACAGTGAACACTACGTTAAATTGGAAATGAGAAAATAAAGCTAGCACCAGAGCTCAGCAGCTGCAGAACACCAATACTTAAAATATATTTCAGACTTTAAAGAAATGATACAATCACTGTCAGCTCCTAAAAGCCAAAGTTAAAATAGATGACAAAACAACTGTCAGAGTTTTCAATGGAAAAGTAAAACATAATTCATGGCCTCATATATATATATAAAAGTATCTAAAGACCACTGTATATTAACAACCAGCTTCTGCCTTTAGTTTTGTAAACTTAAATAGCGCCACCCAATGCACGACATTACTTGTTGTATAAAATGCAGACATTTATTTATTTAGATAACACACTTAAAACCAATAAAAACCATGGGTATGTACAGAGTTTACTGTATATCACATTGACTCCATTTGTACATATATGCCTCATGTCTATATACCATCATCTATCACCTATTAATATTTCTCGGTATGGTATCTCTCAAAGCATATCCAGAATGTATCTAAGATGTCCAGAAAAATAGGCGATTGTATTACTTATTTTGACATTTCCACCCAATCACCTATTTTGATGGACATCATCTAAGATACATTCCTGATATGCTTTGAGAGATGTCATAAGAAAAAACTAAATATAAACAGGTGCTAGATGGGCGTATATAGATATGAGACATTTGTATAGAAACTGAGTCAGTGTGATATATAATCTGTACATACCAATGGTTTTTATTGGTTTTTAATATGTTATCTATATAAATAAATGTTGTATTTTATAAATCATTTAATGCTGCGCATTGGACACCTTAAAAGTCCATCTTGTTTTGCCTGATTCTGTTGAATTTTGACTTTTTGGGATATGGAATCCCACAAGCCAACCTACTTTCCCTTTTACAAAACAACTCATAAAATAGTGGCAAGGAAAGGTTACTCCAATTGGTCACTATGGGCTACGCAGATCAACCTTCAGATACCTTTATGTAAGGCCCAATTACAATGGTTTCTTAGCAAGCTCAGATCACATGACATTAAGCACTGTTGCACACAGGTACCCATACACCGTAAATGTCCTAATATTCCAGGGAGCTCCAGGTGCATTGTACATCCTTACATGAAAGTCAATGGCTATATTCTGTCATCCACAGGTATGCGCTGGCACTACATAAACCTGCACTAGAATGTAAAACATCAAATACACACAGTTTGCGTCTGATTTGTTATGTTCGTATGCATACACGGGTTTACTTAGTGCTGGAGAATACCTGCTCTCTAGCCGGAGGAATACGCCGGCATTTATGGTGTACGGGGGGCAGGCGCCCTTGTGCAAAAGCCCTAAGATAAGAGCATCTACATGTTGTAAAGTGGATAACACATTTTGCTGTACCTACCCAAGGGCATTATTTTAGTCTGCGAGAAAACCAACACTGACATATTTTCAAATATTGCACATAAGCAGTTTATGCAACCCATGTGCACACTGAGCGGATTAATATATATATATATATCACAGTCAGGTTTTCTGTGGTGTTCATGAAAATAAATATGATTTACGTTTGCTTTTAACATAGGTAAAGAATGGTCTATCAAGTATTACACAAGAGAACAAACCCCTTGATGGCTATCTATATCACACAAAACTGCTCTTTATAAACAAAAATAGTTTTATGCTCCCCATATTCAATAAACCTCTTATTGTGACACAGAACCCCATTCTTTAACTTTCTCATTTCTACATCCTATAAACATAACTACCCCTATTGCTTTGCATACATTTCCCGGTAGCAGCTGTTTTATATACATCCCACTATAACAAGTGTTTCAAACAAACTTTCCAGTCTGACACTTCTCTAAATTGAAAGCAGATGACTAAATACATGTGCAAAACTCAGAATTTGGATTTGACTATCCTAATTACGTTTCTCAAAGAGACCCTGTCGCCAAATTGCAGGTAAAAGCACAGAAAAAAAATCAAGTATTTCACTTGCAGTGTTTTTCCAGTTTGTAAATTATTGTGTAGTTGTCGGCAACCTTGGCACTCCAGCTACATCAAGTCCCATGATGTATTGCAAGACGCATGGCAGAGGCATAATTGGATTTGTAGTGTCACCACAGCTGGAGTGCCGAAGTTACCTATCCCTGCTATAGAGTGTCACTGACAGATCTGAGTCTGCGAGGGTTGTTGACATCACATCCACAATATCAGTGCCCAGCAACAGTCTCAGGGCTTTTGGATAGCTACACAAGGGAGGCTTTTACTAGTAAATAAGAAGAATAAAATCCGTTCAATGCACATATAATCGTATGGGAATATTTTTGATGAAATAATTGGTCTGAGGACAAAGTCTCTTCAAGAACAGGGAGGCCATAGACAAGCTGATGTTTGAGATTGGACAGGACATCAAATGTCACTTGGAATCAATTAGTCATGTTCATTTCCAAGCAATGATCACCTGTAACTGTCCGAATGCTCATAACTCAGACTCTTCCTAATACATTGGAATACTATGTGATCATTGAATGTTTGTTTCTTTTTTTGTCCACTTGAAAGGAACCAGCCATATCGCCATGTGTATATCTTGTCTCAACATTATAGAAAAGTTGCTGGCATGGTAAATTCTGATAGAACATTGGCAGATTAATAACCACTGACCATTTTCAATCAGAGATGGGCCAGTATATGGCTGGCCATAGAATTGTTTTATTTTAATGATATCTTTGATGAATAATTAAAGCAATCTAGAATGAATAATGCAAGAAACTGAACTTGCCTCTTTTAACTGACGACTCTATCAGGGTTATTCACTAAAGAGTGAAGAGTTTGAAGAAGGCAGGAGAGGTGAACAATCTAGGCCAAAATAGCTGATTTGGAAAAATTCTCCAATTCCGCTCACTTTCCAGTTCAGCTATGTTGTCCTAGATTGCTCACTTCTCCTGCCTTCTCCAGACTCTTCACCCTTTTGTGAATAACCCTGTTAGTAATCTCCAGTAGGTAGCTATTACCTTTCAATATGTAAAATAACTACACAGTTAAGAAAATCAGCTATTCTGACTGCTACCAGTTAGGAAACCAAATGTGCCTTAACCGTCTACACATTTTCTTTATTGTTATGTACACATTATTTCATACATTCAGTTTATCAATGAAAACACCTTCTCTCTGTCTCTCTTTTCTATCACCCTCTCTTCTCAATTTACCATGACATTTTTAATGGATAACTCCCGGCAAACAGCTAAATAAGCTCAAGTACATAAAGTACATAGCTGTTCTATCTTCTATTTCTTACCATTCAGTCCTGAGATTTACACAACCCAATTAGACAGCCAGGTTGGTGACTTTTTTTTTTTACTGCAGTTGAGCAATAAAGATAGATTGCCCCCGGTCTGTGATTGGACAATACAGGAAGATCAACAGCTTAACCTTCTAATCACTCTGCTCTCTCCTCCTGTCAAAGGCAGCACAACTGATAGGTTCCTGGGGTTGCTTTGCAGTTTCCCAATCTGTGTTTCTAGAGACCGAAACCAAGTCAAATCCAAGTGCTTATACGAGTTACATTTATAATAAATATAATGGTCTTTTTTAAGGAGTACATACTGTAAGTGCATTGGTGTTTTGTTTTAGTTCAGATTTAATTTGCAACATGTATGACAGCCAATTCTTGGATTATGCTACTGTTTGAATTTTCGAGTTCTGATGGCTTTTATATAGACTACCATCTATTTTGAAAAGCAATTCATTTTTTAAATGCTTGCCTTCAGAAATTCATGATTGACAAGTCGTCCTCCCAGCAAAATTTGTGGAACCTAACCTAGCTGAACCATATAGAAAAGGTACATGGCAAAATGAGATATTAATCATAGGCTTTTAACTGTAAAACCATGCTGCTATTTTGACTGTTTCCTGAGAATTTACTTACATACAGCAGTGATAATGTACTTAAACACACAGTACACAGCAGGTTTGGAATGCATATCACAGGTAGCCATGAAGTTGGAATTTCTTTTTTTGGTGGGCCATTAGCAGCAAACATCTAGATGATTGCCAAGTCCATGCAGTAGATGTCATCATTTTTATAGTGTCAAAACTATTCACAAGATAACTGCTCCGCGAAAATGTGATTGCCTAGATAGGTATATCAAAAGAAAGAGCATACTATCCTGAGTAATGGTAACAACCTGGGATGTAGGGCTTCTCAGCAGGCATGTAACAAGGTGAATTACTTTATCCAAGAACAGGAATGAAGAGAAAATGATTTTCTGTTTCTTACATTTTCAACAAGTGCATGCATGCACATTCTGTAATATTCTATAGAGTATGGATGTGTAGTCATGCTTGCTCTGCTGAACATTCATGTGCAAAGTGTAGTGCTATAGTTGGTGCGGTTTCATGAGTAGCCCTGATTATTTTAACCCCATCCTAACATCTTAGGACTAAAGCATAATTTGCATAATATCAATTACCAGCGAAATGCATGTATCAGAATAGAGTGGGAATAACTACACTAAAGACTCCACTCAGCCACCAGGATGATCTGCTTGTACTCCTGAATCAGAAAAGAAAACAGACTGAAGAGCTCTCCATGAACGTCGGGTAGGTGCAGGTTTGGGTGGAGAGTTTGCAGTTCTATTATTAAGTGGGGTGGGGATTCGGGATGGGGACCTGTCTGGTTGAGTGTCTACCCGTGATCGGATCTTTGGGCGCAGTTTAAGTTTATAGATGGAAGGTACTCTATCTGGGCGTTTTATGTTTTTTTTGGGCCGTAAGACCACCCCACTAGTATCCGCTTCAGCTGCTGCAGATGGCTCTTCTGGCTCCACTTCCTCCTGAAGGTCCTCAGAAGCAGGTGGGCAGGAACTATCATCTGAAGAGCTAGACAGAGCAGGTAGTCTTCTCCAATTAGATGCAGTAAGTGCTACAGTGTTCCCCTCTGCATTCTGCTCCCTTGCTCCTCCAGTAATATAGAAGTTAAGTGAAGAAGAAGAGGAGCTAGAGGAACAGTATGCAGAGTCTATAGCAGCTGGCTCACAAGGAGGTGGACTTAGCAAGATGGTTCCTTGTGCTCTTCCAGTATTCTCTGAAGCCCCCAGGAGTCGTGTATTTTCCAGGAACTCTTTTTCAAAGCTGCTATACATTTGTTGCTCCTGACAAGCATCCAGAGGCTGTGGTGTATATCCCAGCTGTCTTCTTGCATTCGTTTTGGGAGGCTCTGTTTCAGGACAAGTACTAGGGGGCTTGGAAGCATTAGGAGTTGTCAATGAATGTTGTCCATCCTTATTGCGTGTAATCATCATAACTGTCTTCTTGTTATTTGGGGGCCCTTGACTTCGGGCACGCCTTGTTGAAGGTCCAGCACTTGAAATACCTTGAGTTCTGCTTCGATCAGACACTGCAGGTTGGGATACCTGGGATCGCCGGGAAAGAGGACCGCGGTCCTGGGACTGACTCCGTGCTACTGAAGTACGAAATCCTGGTCTTAATACTTCTGATGATTTTCTGCCAGCCGGGGCACTCTGGACAGAGGAGGCAGAAGAGTCACTGTCACCAGAATAGCGCCGGGAACGAGGAGGCCTGAGACAGAAGGAAGGAGTGAGATGTAGCAAAGACAGAAAGTAAATTATCAGGAAATATTCAATGACAGAAAATGTCAGAAAAAAAGAGTTTGTATTACATGCAACTCTAATTTATCAGAGATAAATGCATAGAATTATAAACTGTACACATTCAAATAATATCAGATACCAAAATTAGTTTCAGAATTTCTAATGT
Organism: Nanorana parkeri; assembly: GCF_000935625.1. Lineage (NCBI taxonomy): Eukaryota > Metazoa > Chordata > Amphibia > Anura > Dicroglossidae > Nanorana > Nanorana parkeri. The sequence continues at coordinate 327,946 of NW_017307744.1, forward strand.
TGTAAAATACGAAAGTTAGTCACCTAAACTGCTTCCGACAGAGACCTATACTATAGTGATATGCAAGGCATGGGAGTAGGGGGAAAAGAGTTACTACAACTCGCTAATGCCTTCCAGATTAAAGCATTTCTAAACCCTAACAATGGACTTCTCTTGTTTGGTCTCTTGGCCACTCTATGTTATGCAAAGTGGGAGAAGGACGGGGTCCTATCTTGATTCTGTTGAACTTATACAGAAGGATAAGTTAGCATTGTCATCCAAGGACTGGAAGTGTCCTAATGGTAGAATCAATAGGTGAAAATAAAGGAAAAAAGCTTGAAAGTTTTGTTTTTGTAATAATAAAGCACACCATTTATAATATATTTGTGCATCTAAAAATAAAGTGTAACATTTGTAGCTTGGGTATTGTTCAGCTTTAAATTAACATAAATAAATACAATAAAAAAAATCAGCACTTTAGTCATGATGAATTTGATAAACTATTACCCAGAGTCTGTTAAAAATGGGTAAAAATACTGTCTACACAGGTTCTAGATTTCTTTTTTTGCCCCATCGTATGATCACAGTTTAGCTGCAGCTATTGGTGCTATTAGGCCTGTGGTTTGGAATCACTGCCCTAGGGGACTAGATACTGGATTGCCAAAGAGAACTGTAGGATTATTTTTAATGCTAACGCTAGAAGATCTGAATGACTGTTTCATACAAAAATATAAAAAACATCTTTTGTATGAATGATAAAAGGGAACAAAAAATGATGTCCCGTAAAGGGCAGTAGGGGGAGGAAGGAGTTAGTAAGAGCTGATCTTATTGATGGATTAATCTAGGCTGAAATAGGAGAATCTCTAAAAAATCTAAAGTTTTAGGTTTGCTGTAGCTAAACACAATATAAAACAACTGTTACGTTGTAATTTGCTGCTCCTGACATTTACAGCTAACTATAATATAACAAACTTTTTATTAGGGATGCACAGATACTTTTCGAGTACCAGTGCAGATACTTGGCATTTTCATGAGAACTACCAGGGTTGCAGCGGTTGCAGCTGGGACCTGGCTCTGGCGCCCCTCCACTGTCCTGAAATCATTAGTCGATATTGTTTTAGAAAAACTGTCACATGACAATAAACAAAAATGTATCAGTACTTGTACTTGTAAGTACTCGGCAAGTACCAGTACTCGTACTCCCAAAACTGGTATCTGTGCATCCCTTTATTTATATTTATAAAAACAGAATCGTACATTAAAACAGAGATGTACAAATCCCAGGAGCTCCGTGTGCTCCTTACACATGACAGCTGCCTCCTAATTTTTGAATTTTTCTCTAGTGTAGTCTTGGAGCTCAAAAGTATCGGTACATGTACTCGTACTTGTAGCGAGTACTGTACTTGGTATCTGTGCAACCCTACTTTTTATTATTTTTTTTTCACTTTCAGGTAGATACTAGAAAGTTTGCAACATTTTTTGGGGTCTCTGGGAACCTAAATTGAAAGTAAAGTCAGGAAAATAAAAAAAACTGCTGGGAGGTCAAGATTTTTGGCAGGTGAGACATGCAAAGCCTATTTTGGCAACACATTCTTCCTTTTGTATTTTCTGTGCACACTGTATGGTGAATGCACCTTACAGTGTACACACTCAGCCCATTCATGGCATCTCAAGTAGGGATGAATTTCGGCCAGCGGCCGCTGTCAAGGTGCAATGCAACCAGCGGGGCATTCGTCCATCAACGCTCTCTACATCTGCTCTATTTTATTTTGTTCAGCCTGTGTTTTAAACAAAAAAAACAGAAACGTGTATAGAGGACCCAAGAATGGGATGGGTGCTGGGGAGGATGTCATTCCTGTGCACATTTGTAGGAGTTACGTCATTGTTGGCCACCCAGTGGAGAAAGAAGATGGCTGGAAAATCGGAAGTGCTGGTAGCAGGGGGACACAGTGGGGGACTGAAGATCAATCTGACAGCACTGGATAAGGGCACACTTGTAAGGTAAGTGAACCTTAATGTACAAGTATGCTGTGCATACTTGAACACTAGGGCAAAAACCCAACAATTACACATTGGTTTGCTTCTGCTTTAAATAGTGAGTTTCTGGGCCTGCACACCTGCTCTTCGAACCCACCCTTTTGAATTTTGTACTTTTTTTTACATTATGCAAAATGCAACAAAAAAGCAGACACAACTAAAATATCTCTTTTCGTAAACACTGATACCTTAATACCCTAAATAAATCTTTGAACTGGTATTTGTACAGTCCATTAAAGCCTGACTTTTTGATAGAGTATCTGCCAAATACATGGCCAGGGTAAATAGTACATGCTGCAATATCTTCTGCAGATTAAATTTAGATACTTTCAGGCTTTTCCAAAAGCAGTTGGGGCAGGAGATGTGCAAAGGACTAAACCCACAGCAACCAATCAGATGTCATTTAGACAAAAAGTAATTTCTGCTTGCTTACACATTATTGTTTCTCTGCACTGGCTTATTGGCAAAGTCCTTCTACTGGTTTCCACTGGTTTAAGTCCAGGAAAGATTTTACTGAGCAGCTCCAGAACAGGTAGCGTGATACTTTTAGGGACACTTCTCTGCTTATTGGGAATGGGTGGACAGTAGAATTTGCACAGATAAAACGAGGATGGGAGGGGTGGTATTTTCAGGGACACAGGGAATCAGGATAAAAATACATGGACATTTTCCAGGTATGGTGTGCTGTTGATCCACACAGTCATTTCCAGGGGCATTTCCAGGTGTTATCAACTTGAGTGTAGGAGCACTGGTATTTGCAGGAACACTACTGATGAGAGTGATGGGGAACATGGAAATTGGCAGGAAAAGGCAAAAGTAGAAGAGAAAAAGTATACATAATTTTCAGAATTGTTATCAAGTAACTGGGTACATTTCTGCTGGTGCAGCTAATATAATGCAGCATATGATGTTAAAAATGCCTACATAAGTGCTAACAATCTATTAGGTTAACTTATAAACTAAACTACATGTTAACTTTTAACAGATTCTCATTTGTATTTAAATGCAGCCAAGTCAAGAACAAATAAATGATTAAGTGGTGATAACGACCTTTGTACATTTATGAAATGCCCTTGTTAATAAAATACTTTATAATCCTTGCAAAATACAAAATTAATGATTATAAGCAAGTTAAAATGACATGAACAAAATATAAAAAGGTAAAAGCATAGTGTGGTCAAGAGGTCAGCAGTTTCCTTTCTACTAATAAATGTTTATTTCTGTCAGTCGTCTTGAGCAGCTGACTATCCATAAGGCTATGCATTATCTAACATTGCTGTTATGTCCATCGTATCCACGTGATTATGTTCTGTTAACGTGGATGCCTTCTGACTTTCCTGAATCATTTTCAAAAGACATCCTTTAAAAGCTACAAAAAACACATCATGTCTATGATCATTACATTCACTCCAGTTAAGGAGTGCTGTTTAATTGTGGCTGTTATAAATGTTTCATTTAAAGAATAAGTGCATTTTGACATACTTATACTTAACATTCTTTAAAATGTCCAGGCAAGTGTTGAAATATAACCTTTCACCTGCCTATAATCTACAGTAACACAACAAAGTAATCTAACTGCAGGGAATGGCTCACATGTAATGAGTACAGAAGCTAACAGAAATAACACTCGGTCAGGTACTGGAGACATACACTAGAAAACACTGAACAGAGCCAGCTACGAAATCAGATAAAGTGATGGGAATACTCACAGCTATAGGTCCTCTTTACTCGAAGATACTAAACATGACTGAAGGGCTTGAGATTCTATCTATAGATCTCCCGCCATGCTTTGTATAGGAAAGACATGTGGTGGTGAGGGATCTACATCTATGGTTTGTGTGTTATAATTACAACTGTTCACCTTTTTCTTGTCCCCCAGGGACTTCTTCTAGGATCATCAATGTTCTGCCAGTTTAAATTCCCTAGCTGATGGTTAATAAAATTATCAGCAGACTAAGGACTCTACGGATGGATTTAACCCTTTCGCTGCCAAGCCCTCCGGAACATTTTTCAAATCAGCTGGCCAAGCCATTTTTGAATTTTCTGCAATTTTTTCCTATTGGTTTGATTTTCAACTGCTGCGTTGCTAGCGTTTGTAAAAGACCCCCCAAACCATATATTTTCTGAAAGCGCAGGCCCGGTAGAATAAAAAGATGGTGATACTAAATTTGTAGGCCCTGCGATAATTGCGCAAATGTTTCTCAAATTAATATTAAACCGATAAAAATACACAATTCAATTGTTAAAACACACAAAAATCAGTATCCGTGCACAAAAAAAATTATTTTCTGACTAAATCTAAAAGATAAAACTGTATTGAGTTAATAATTGGTGGAGGCATACAGGGGAAAGACCAATGTGTGTGTTGGAGGAGGGATACCAGGGAAAGAACAGTCTACAGTATGTGCTGAAGGAAGGATACAGGGGAAAGACCAATGTGTGTGTTGGAGGAGAGATTCAGGCTGGGTTCACACCTTGGCGTATTGAATATGCGCATCTGTCGCGCATTTTTTTACCGCGATTCGCGGTAAAAAAGTTGCGCGACCGTCGCGCGAGCCAACATGTGTGCTGGAGGTGTCATTTCATTGGGGAAGGGCCAAGAAGAGGCTGATTTGCACAGTGAATTAAATGTATTATATAGGTGTTTCTATGTACAGTAATTGTATGTTGATATTTATTAATATATCAACTTATTATAAAGCTGAAGAAAGATACTGACTGAACTAATGTTGATAAGCTCTACTGTATATGGACCTTGGCTACACCTTCCAAGGTCAAATATTTTTCTTCCTGTTTTGCTTTTTTATTTCTTCTTTTCACTCTCTTTAATTGAGAGCCCATCATACCTTCCTTCATCTCCTTTCTTTCCTCAGCCTCATCTCTTCTAACTTCTTTCCTCCTCCTAATACTACTGCTGTTCTTTTTCTATCAATGTGAATGCCAGATTATAACAGCAAGGACCATGGTCCTTTGGCTTTGTTTGTTTCTTATTTATTTGTGTTATATTTGTTGTTGTATATACAGTATATTCCTTTATATTGTCTGTTAAAAGAAAAATGATCTGATTAAAAAAGGAGCATGGTCCTTTTGATTCCCCTATGAACTGTTCCTTAAACACTCTAAGCCATTCGATAATGTTTGCACTTATGGGGAGTCTCAAGGTTGAATACCTACATTTTTTTAGTTCTGTTTTGTGTTCCCACAAGATTGGTTAGGTTGGCCACTAGGCATTCATGGTGTTGTAGCTGCCAGCTTGTATATCATTTAAACGGTGTATTCTTGTTATACATCAGATTCAACACATGTTTTAAACCAATAATTGTTCACCTGACTAAATATCTGGAAATTTTATTGAAAAGGGCATTGAAATGAAAAAAGTCTAGTACAATTTGCTTAGATATTTTAAAAGCTATCAAGCTCCAAAGAAAGACTTCTATAACCTACTATTGCCGGGATACTTACAAACAAACTGACATCTGCAGGGATCATGTTTGTCCAGATAATGTTCTAGAGTGTCCCATCCTCCCCCAACGCGCACCATGACATGACTCCGCAGAACCTACAAAGAACAGAGGGATTAATCAGAAGGTTTGCTGGGCATGCCATGATGTAAGCAAAACATATTTATTCAGATTTGTTTAACAAGCTACTACAAATGGGCATAATTATGAATGAAGTGCAAAACCCATAGCAACTAATCTGACTCTAGTTTACAGCGCCATATAAGATTAAACCAAATTGATTGCTATGGGTTACTACTCTTTGCACAGTAATGATAATTTCTGCATTTTTAAAAAAAATAATCCTGATAATGTTATTCAATAACTACATGTGAATCAAACTACAAATTACATTTCAAATTAAAGTGTATGTACAGTACAGCCATTTTTTAAAAATAGTTTTGAATATGAGCAGGAAAGGGTTAAACCCCATGCCAGTTTGCTTTTAGCTGTCTGTGTACCATTGCAGACATTTCCCTTCACTTCCTGGCCCACAGATACAACAGACATTTAGCAGAAATCGCCCAAACTAAGGGGATTACACTCATAGACAGTTTTCCCCAACACAGGTGTCCCCACTGGAAGAATTACCCAAACCTTGTACTCTGGGGACAAATCTAGAATTTGTATATCCCTTATCTTTCTGTCTCAGCTGTACAAATAGAGGGGAAAATCTCCCCAATGGGGGCTCAGGCAGCAATGAAATCCTAACAGATGGTTTTGCCTAGAGTTACACTTTAATGCACTCACATTTGTAAGCAGTGTTTGGCAAAGTTTGAGGATTATTTTTTTTTTTACTGTGCAAAATAAACAGATAGCATATTAGGCTGTACAAAGTCATAAAATTAATATTGTACAGATACATGACTACACAAAAAAATGATAACACAATAAGTGATAACAATATTCTAGGAATTATATCATACCAAGCAACAGGGCAATTCCTACCTATTTCGCTGCCCGAGGCAGCCAGAAGAAGTGGGCTGAGCTGTCAGCCAAGCGCAAGGTGGACTAAGCTGTCAGCCTGGGAGGCGGGAGTTTTAAGTCGGCTGTGCTGCGCCCCCTCCCCTGTACCCCCCCCCCTCAAAATGAGATGCCATCTGAGGCTGCCTCAATATGGGGACACTCCTGCCAAAACTGTGCTCCTTCTAGCACAGAGGGATCACAATGATGAAATCAAACCCATATTGGGTGACAGGGTTTAGAAATGTGCATCCATTTCAGGCACAGAATGGAATGCATACAAAGGTTAAGCTCAGTAATGGGAATAAAATGTAGTTCTGAATAGAGAAAAGCCCTAAGGGCTTGTTCACACGACGCCCGGATTCAGTACGGACCAGATCCGTGCGCTCCTGCACCCAAAATGCATCCCAATGTATCCCTATGTGTTTTATGGGCTACAGTTCTCACGAGCGCAGTCCGTTCCGGTCCAGACAGAAAAAATACTGCATGTCACATTTTGTCCGATCCGGATACGGTCTGGAAATGCACGAACGCGTCAAAAACCCAATGAAAACGCGCCGAAAACACACTGCACTGCAGCTAACATACTGGCAGCCCCACTCCCATAACTGGAACACTTCAAAAACACACTGCATGCATAGCACCGCATCTGCAGATCAGCACCACATCGGGACCAGATCAGGACCAGAAAATCATGTGAACAAGCCCTCAATGCTGACAACTATATTACCACTTAGACCCCATTCACACTGAGCTACATCAAAAAAAGGGCTTTTTCAGCGCTGATTTGAACTGAGCGACATTGAACTACATTGAGCTACAGTGCACATTTTGTTGCACTATGTAGCGCTTCTTTTGGCAGCCTATTGGGGCCAAATCGCACAGAATCCGCTGGAAAAATAGATCATGTTCGAGCGACAAGCTTCAGCTACAAGCTACAGGGGATCTTTAAATGTGAGATGTGAACAGCTCCATTGAACAAGCTACATTGAGCGATTTTTGAGCGATATCTGAGCGATTTTTGAGCGGAAATTGCACTACAAATCGCTCAGTGTGAATGGGGTCTCAGTGTTATTACAAGAAACGTTTGAGTATCCAATGCTGATAAGAACTGCATCACAGGATTCTTTTATGCTCTAGTGCTCCTTTTCTCATATTTGGTAGGTAAAATAATAAACCAGTTAATTTAGAACAGGAGTGAGAGTAGGAAGATAATGTCCTCCATTTCACAACCTATCATACTTGCAGTCATCCATGTTCAGTCTACCACTGCACTAGGAACTAGGACATTACCCATATAATGGCTCATTTTACAGATTTATGTGATTCATTTCTGGTAATATGACTTTCAGAAACCTCTGGCAGAAAACACAGCATGGACATCATGTTCTGGCAGTACAATTGAATACAATGAAGTACACCAGCCAGTGCACAGTATGCCCATACAGGAAGAACAGCCTGACTCTTCTGCCATGCCTATGGAAGCAATGAAACGCCGTCTAGAATTTGGAGATCCAAAACACATACCAGTAATGGATGAAATATGAGAGAATTGTAGAGCAGAGGGGAAAGAACGAGGTGACTTAACCTCAGTCCTGAATAATTCAAGCGACAGCTCATGTTCCACGTTTACTCACTCACCAGTCCTATTGTCAGAGTCCAATGGAGAGGAACTGGGGATATTAACCTTTTCACTGCAGATGCCGGGTAATAGGATCTGTCACATGCCAGCACACAAACTCTAGATCTTTTCTACCTAACTAGCCTTTCAGATGACGATGTCAAATAAAGGAAATGTTTCCACTTTACATATGACATAATGGGACAAATATTGAATGTTCCTGCAACCGAGCTGAAACCATAAACACCCACCCTAACGTTCTTGCTCAGCTACAGAGAAGATTTCATACTTAGTTACTAACAAAAAATTGAATTTGCGTGTTGAATGTATATATTTCAATGACTGGAATATCCCTATTTATATAGTTAAGAAGGAAATAAACTTGTGATTGGCTCCAGTCACGTTTCGTCCAACAATTTTTGACCTGGCCCTTTCGACAAAATTTTATAAAACATTTGACTTTTGTGGAAGTGGAGGGATGCTGGCAGGGCCGCACACTGCTCATAAGTCAGCAGGAAATTTAAGTACTCTATGGCCGGCTTTACCCCTAATAATGAGTATAGTAGGAGCAAATGACAGGCCTTTAATTTTTTTTTTTTTGCGATATAGAATCGCAAAAAAAAAAAAGAATTTTTTAAAAATGCGCCCTCACGGAAAGTGTTATCACCCCGCGTGGGGGTCGCCATATCCATACACTTGCCGTACAGACAATGCGCAAGTGTCTGTACGGCAAGTGTACAGACATGGCGCCAGAAGACGAGCATCATCATTCCGTGCAGGGTGATCAGGCTTGTCTTCTGGTCGCTGTTTACCACAAAAAAGATGGCCGACGACAGTAAACCTCATTGCTGGCAGCCATCTTGCACATGCTCGGTGCGTCTCAGCTACCACAAACAAAATGGCCGCCGGCCCTGAGGTTTATTGTCGGTTACATAGTTAGTCAGGTTGAAAAAAGACACAAGTTCATCGAGTTCAACCTATAGACATAGGTGGCAGCGGGCATGTACTGCGCATGCACAGTGTGTCCCTGCCCACAACAAAGATGGCCGCTGCAGTGAGTACCACAACCCTTTTGCCCAGACAAAAAGCACTGTAAAAATCATACTGCACAAAGTGCTGTATTTCCAGTGTTGCACGGATGACAGCAGCAGCTTCAACAGTGAAGGGCTTTGGTCACATACCCACCCCCTCCTCTCCATTCACAAAAAGCCTTGTTAGTATCTGAAACCTCTTCAAAACCTCCTATGTCCTTCTTGCAATATGATATCCAAAACTGTACCCCATATTCTAAATTTGGCCATACACTGTGCATTTTGTCTTGATTGTTCCATTCATGCTAAACAGACTGAGCTATCATATTCTGACAGTGGTGTCTGTGCAGCTGTCAGAATACCTATCAGTGAATGCAGCTGATTAGCTGCCGCCACCTTTTGGCTGAGACTTTTTGGACTGGCTTATTCTGCATAAATTGATAAAAAGTTACTTTTGTCAAACAGAGGGGCCACACACTGGAGGAATTTCCGCCGACTCAGCAGGACTTGGCCGAAATTCAAACAGCGTATGAGCAGCTTTAAAGTAGCCGTAAAGTATTGTGTACACAGGTAACTCTATACTAGCATCATGTGGATTTATTTTTACAAATATCATGTTTGATTTTGCAGTTGCTAAACTCTGCAAAACTCTGTTTTGAAAAGGACTTTTTTTACATTTAATGTACAAGAAGCAGTTTTGCTACCATGGCCTTGCCACGACAGTTCATCTGCCATTTAATTGTTCATGTTGCCAGTTTGTGGAGATAATTCTGCGTGATGGCACAATCCTTCTGTGGTTTTATACCGCTATAAAATTTTGTGTTGTCGGTAAAACGGAAAATTGTATCATACTTACCAGTAATTTTCCTTTCCTGGTGCCTTTCCATGGCAGCATACCAATGATAAGCTCCGCCCCCTTATCCCCACCCACAGGACCAGTAAAGATCTATAAAAAAGAGAGAGAGACTCCCCCTGCATTTTTGTAACTATGCGTCGATATACAGGGAGGGAAGTATGCTGCCATGGAAAGGCACCAGGAAAGGAAAATTACTGGTAAGTATGATACAATTTTAAGTTTTCCTGGTGCCTCCATGGCAGCATGCCAATGATAAATAACAAGCTGACAGGGTGGGCAAGTGTGATGCAAAAAAAGAGAATGCAGGGGGAGTCTCTCTCTCTCTCTTTTTTATAGATCTTTACTGGTCCTGTGTGTGGGGATAAGGGGCGGAGCTTATCATTGGTATGCTGCCATGGAGGCACCAGGAAAAGTAATTAGCAGTAGACTAATGTCAGACAGAAGATCCCACAAGTGGCCAATAAAAAACATGCATGCCACAGCCTAGCTATTTAATTCTTTGGGAACCAGCAACACAAATGTTACACTTACTTTAAGAAATAGCTCCAAGCCAGGTTACAAATTGTTTTATTCTGGAAATCCTATATAAATGAGTCAGTCACGGAAAACGCATTGGGCTTCCAGTGTTGGCCCACTTTTGAAAAAGCTACAACACTATTGAGTCACAGCCCTGCAACAGGCATGCTGGAAATGAGTGTCAAAAAGTGGCAGAATTGCTTTCCTCTATACTGGTTATGGGTCAGAGACTCGGAAAGCATTAAAGCCAAAGACAGCAAGCCAGGGAACTAACATTCTCAAAAAACAGGTCAACAATGTCAGCCCGCATACTTTTCTTATGACAGAGTCAACTTATAGTATTTAAAATATAATATATAATGAAATATATATGTGCACAGTTTACAGTTATTAATCTTATCAATTAATAATAATATTGTATTTGAAAAGCCTAGCCTCTGTGCGTAGTTTATGTATGTAAAAAAAACAGAGCAAAAGGAGCGCCTCCATAGTGTAAAACAGATTTAATAAAGGTAAAATACAGCTGGAAATGTACTTACAAAAGATTTGTAAAAAACGAGCATTGAATATAACGGTCTCAAGTGGATCAAGATGGACAAACGAAAGAACGAAGTGCAGAAATCGGAAGGGTAAGTGTTTAAGCCAGGGCCATTTAGACACTGATCTTCCTGCGGTTGACACGTTTCAGAGGTTAAACCTCTTTCCTCAGGGGTTGCTGTATTTTACCTTTATTAAATCTGTTTTACACTATGGAGGCGCTCATTTTGCTCTGTATTTCTACATACAAAAAACTACGCACAGAGGGGAAGTATTTTTTTTTGTGCGTGGGGGTAGTGTATTTTTTTATTTGTATGATGCTCCATTCACAACGCAGCAGGAATCCCTAATCTGGAGTTTACAAGAGGCAGCTGTCACCCATTCAAGTTAATGATCAGGTGATAGCCGCTGCATGTAAACTAGTGATTGCTTCCTAACCGCATGTAATCATATCACATACCATTACATGCGGTGTGCAGACATTTACATGTAGAGGCTGTCACCTGAACATTAACTTCAATGGGTGACAGCTGTCAAATGTAAATGCCAGTTTAGGGATTCCTGATGCAAGAAAACGCAAGTTCTTGATGCAGGAATCCCTAATCACACCAAAACTTACAGATATGAATGGGGCATTATTGTGAGTATATCAGTGTCCGTAGTACCATACCCAGGGGCGGACTGGGCCGGGGGGCAGGGAGGCAATTGCCCCCGGGCCTCTCTGATGCCTGGAGGCTGGGCTGGTGCTGCATATGGTTCCCTAGGCAGCCTGGAGGCTCCGGGGCTGCCAGCAATGTGTGCAGCAGCGCTGTCTTTCTCACAGCTCCTGCTGGCCTACTGTACAGTGCGGGCTCTCCAGGAGGCTGGGCATCTTCAGTGCCCTGCTGAGCTGCCTGCGGCTACTCAGAGCACAGAGTTGCCGAGCAGGAGCTCTGGGGGCAGTAGTCCTGTATTCTCCCTCAATCCTCCCTCCGTCCGGAAGTAGTGTTATGTTGGCCAGCATCAGGAGATCACTGCTGGTAAGTTATAGAGATGTACTCTTCAGAGTTCCCAGGGCATGCTGGTATTTTTAGTCCTGCTGGTTAGCCCCAAACTGTTTACATCTGGCCTAATTACTGCTTTCATTACCAGCACAGAACATATTACAAGACAGCTGAAATAAAGAGACGGCAAAATAAAAAATATTTTCCACATGTGTGTTATGATAATATGCAACATTGTTAAAGCCTAAATAAACTTTCAGTTTTAGGACGGGGGAGCTGTACAAGAACAAGACAAGGGCACATGGGGGCCGTACAAGTACAAGACAGGGGCACATGGGGGCCATACAGATAAAAGACGTGCACATGGGGGCTGCTCAAGTACAGGACAGGGGCACATGGGGTCCGTACAGGTAAAAGAAAGGGCACATGGGGGCTGTACAAGTACAGGACAGGGGCACATGGGGTCCGTACAGGTAAAAGACAGGGGCGCATGGGGGCTGTACAAGTACAGGACAGGGACACATGGGGGCCGTACAGGTAAAAGGCAGGGCACATGGGGTCCGTACAGGTAAAAGACAGGGGCGCATGGGGGCTGTACAAGTACAGGACAGGGGCACATGGGGGCCGTACAGGTAAAAGACAGGGCACATGGGGGCTGTACAGGTAAAAGACAGGGCACATGGGGGCTGTACAAGTACAGGACAGGGGCACATGGGGTCCGTACAGGTAAAAGACAGGGACGCATGGGGGCTATACAGGTAAAAGACAGGGCACATGGGGGCCGTACAGGTAAAAGACAGGCACATGGGGGCTGTACAAGTACAGGTCCGGGGCACATGGGGTCCGTACAGGTAAAAGACGGGCCCATTGGGGCCGTTAAGGTAAAAGACAAGGGCACATGGGGGCCGTAAAGGTAAAAGAGAAGGGCACATGTGGACCGTAAAGGTAAAAGACGGGCACATGGGGGCCGTAAGGATAAAAGACAGGGGCACATAGGGGCCCTCCAGGTAAAAGACAGGGGTACATGGGGGCCATACAGGTAAAAGACAGGTGGAAGTGGAGGAGGGCATGGCCTAGCAGCGCTGAGGAGGTAGAGGCTGGGCCCAGCAGCACTTGTCCAGCAGCGGAGGGGCTGACAGGTAAGAGGAGCACACATCTGCAGGGAAAGGGACCCCGAGCAGCCTACCTGTGACCCTGCAGAGCCCACCATAGTGAGTCTCAGGTGGGCTCTACATGGTCACTCTCAGGTGGGCTATGCAGGATCTTTGGTATGCGTGGGGTCTCAGGTGGGCTCTGCAGGGTCTATGGTGGGCTCTGCAGGGTCATCCTCAGGTTGGCTATGTGGGGTCTCAGGTAGGCGGTGTGGGGTCTCAGGTGGGCTCTGCGGGGTCTATGGTGAGCTCTGCAGGGTCACTCTCAGGTGGGCTATGTGGGGTCACTTGTATGTGCAGGGTCTCAGGTGGGCTGTGCAGGGTCTATGGTGGGCTCTGTGGGGTCTTAAGTGGGCTCTGCGGGGGTCTATGGTGGGCCCTGAATTGTCTCTGGTGGGCTGTGTGGGGTTTATGGTGGGCCCTGCAGCAGTGGGCGGCGATCTCTTCCTCGGCTTTGACGGTGCAGGCATGGGAACGTGTTCTGGAGGTAGGTATTTTTTCTTGGATGGGGTGTGGGTTACCATACAAAACTTTGCTAAGGGGCAGTGGTGTGGGGTCGGTTGTTGAGTTTGGGGGACCCCATACAAAACTTTGCTATGTGGCCCTGTGATTTCTAGTTACACCCATGGGCCTTATCTATCAATGCAGGTAAAAAATAATGCCCAGGACCAAATTAATATTAAACATGGCTCTACTCATGCCCCGTAAAAAGGCCACACCACTCCCCTTAAAATTGCACACATGGTACTGCACAGTATAAGCATTACTGTTTACATGTTATACATACATGAAAGTGGCTGGCAAGGGAGTGGAAGAGGGAAGAGGGATAGCAGGAGGGGGGCTTAGTTGCTGCACCGGGGTCCTCTGGGTTGTATGTGCCCCCTTGGCCAAAAGTTGCCAGTCAGCCCCTGACCATACCGGATATAGTTAAATATTATTTTAAAGTATGAAATTTAGCAAGCCGCCCCCATGGGAGAAAATTGTCGAGTGGCCCCCGAGTTAATTAAGTTTGAGACCCCTGCAGTAGTAGTAGCAGTTTTATTTCCCTGGCAGAGTGCTCAATATGTTCACAATGTACCTGGCAAAGAATAATTTTTGCTTAGCATTGCCCTGGAAGAGTGGCCAATGAGGTCATCATGTGCCTGACAAACTGCTTCTTTGTGTGCTCAACATGTTCCTGCCAGAGAATCCCATGTGTTTAGAATGTAGCTATCAGAGTCTATTGTACTCAGCATATTCCTAGCAGTCATTTATGTGCTTAGCATATTCCTGGCAAATTGCACCATAGGCTCGGTGTGTCCTTAGCAAACCATTCCATGTTGTTAGCAAGTCCTTAGCAAAGTGTTTTATGTGGTTAACATGTCTGTGATAGTGTCTGTGCAATGCCACACTGCAAAAATGGTTCAAGAATGGTTTGAGGAACACAAGAAGAAGTTTGAGGTTTTGACTTGGACTCCAAATTCTCCTTCTCTTCAGGTCTTAATCCAATCGAGCATCTATGAGATGTTCTGGAAAAACAAGTCCAATCCATGGAGGCCCACCTCGCAACGTACAGGACTTAAAAAAGATCTGCTACTGACAGCTTGTTGCCAGAAACCACAGTATACCTTCAGAGGTCTAATGGAGTCCATGCCTCAATGGGTCAGGGCTGTTTTGGCAGCAAAAGGGGGACCTGCTTAATATTAGGCAGGTGGTCATAATGTTATGGCTGATCAGTGTATATATAACACTGATCAGCCATAACAGCAGTACGAAAACAGCAATACGAATGATTGCTGCTCTCTGTTTTACATGTACACTAACAGCAATGTAGACGTCTAAATGCATAAACGTATTGAGATTGGATGCTTAGTTTGTTAGTCCAGTTAAATGTACAGTCTTAAAGGTCAATTTCATCCAAAACTGAAATTTTACAGGTCTATTCACATGAGGGTGAAGAGTTAGGAGAAGTGAACAATCTAGGATAACATAGCTGAACTGGAAAGTGAGCTGAATTGGAGAATTTTTCCAAATCAGCTATGTTGTCCTAGATCAGGGGTGCCCATAAGATTGATCGCGATCTACCAGTCGATCGCGTAGAGATCACTGGTAGATCGCGATGTCCTCTCCTCCCGCCCGTGGGTCTTCTCCTCTGGATCCCCATCTGTATGCAGCGGGGATCCGAGGAGAAGTGAAGGAGCCGCTGCGGCCGGCGGCGGGGGGGGGCGAAGGACGGAGCCGCTGTCACTTAACTAAGGCCGAGCGGTGAGGAGAGAGAGAGACGCTCGGCCAGGATCTGACAGTCGGCGCCTCTATCTCCCCTCACCGCTCGGCCTTAGTTCTGTAACAGTGGCTCTGGGGCCTCTGGGACGCACTGGAATGTAAGCCGGCCGACTCTCTACGTTCAGGGGCAGGAGGGGGCGTGGGGTTGTATTGAAGTCAATGGCACCGCAGTCATGCCTCCCGCCCACAGTGTGATCGCCCGCACCCGAAACGCAGGCACATTAGTGTCTGCATTCCGGTCCAGTGCGATCTGCAAAAATAGTGCTTGCAGCATTTTTGCGGATCCCACTGGACTGGAACGCAGGCACTAATGTGCCTGGGTTCTGGATGCAGGCGATCGCACTGTGGGCGAGGGGCCTGCCTGCGGTGCCTGTCTGCGGTGCCATTGATTTCAATGCACTGCCACACCTCCTCCCGCCCCTGAATGCAGGTGTTTTTTTCGTTGGTGGATCTCATTGAGCTTGTAATTTGAAAAGTAGATCTCCAGACGAAAAATTGTGGGCGCCCCTGTCCTAGATTGTTCACGTCTCCTGCCTTCTCCTAACTCTTCACCCTTATGTGAATAACCCTGTAAGTTTTTAATGTGTGTAGAAGTTCCATTAGTGAGATTTCCTTGTAGTACTTTCTAACTCCATCAGGGAACTGAGATAGCATTACTTGGCTGTGTAATAGCAGTGACGGTTATACATCTGGTGGAGATACCTGGTTGGTGAAGTTTCTGAGAGATATCAAAATTCAGTCTGAAATGCAACTAACCAGCAAAATACCAGTTTTGAGTTAAGCTACACTGAAAATGCATTCTTACCCGCACAAAGATGAGCGTATTACTGTCCCCAACCTGATATTTTCCCTCTGACACTTTAATCATTGGAAACTGAGATGGACAACGGCAGCAGCCTAAAATCTCACGAACCTGCAAAGAGAAAAGAAGAGTGTTAGGAGACAACAAGGTGACAGTATGTACCTACATAGGGCCAGCTAAAATGAGCGGCCCAGAAAGGACTTTCATTTGTCCATTTTTCTCTTCTCTTATTAGTGTCACATACCAGTGCTTCAGACCTAAAGAAATCCTAGGTCATGTGCAGGGCCGGTGCTAGGATTTTTGCCAACACAGGCAAAGTTGAATTTTTGCCCCCCCCCACCCCGCAACCAACCCCCGACCCCCTGTCGCGCTGGGCCTGCTCCCTATCAGCATGTTTTGGGTTTTTTCTCGACACGCGCGGCACCTCTGGCAGTTGCCGGCCAGCTAAATTAGGACCCCCACCTGGAGCTCCTCCCACCGGACCAACGCTGACTCGCCGCTGCTCTCCCGCACCGAAGGTAAGTGAAGAAAAAAGAAAAAAAAACATAGCGCAAACATCGCGGCATTTTCACAAGTACAAGTACTTGTCAAAATGCCCTGTTTTTTCCACCCTCACCCTGCAGCGCCCTCAGGCGGCCGCCTGACTTGCCTTGCGGTAGCGCCGGGCCTGGTCATGTGGCTATGGTAAATCAAATATGGCAACTAGGACACATATATATCTTTATAAATAAAGAACAGTAAAGGCCTGTGAGAATGCAAAACTCGCTTTAAGCAGGTCAGAATGAGGACAACGGCAGGTCAAACACATCTATCAATGAATTCTGATCTGAGAAGCATGTCAAACTGATGCTATCCAAGTCCAAAGCCCGTCAACACAGGTCCTAATACACATGTACCGTAATATGTATAGTATACGCTGTCTATAACAGCTTTGGGCTACTGGGTCT
>NW_017307744.1:345178-349355 GCF_000935625.1 Nanorana parkeri
TCAGAGCATTTTTTATTTCTGCGATTTTCACAGCCCTGTCACCAAGCACAGCCATGTCTAGCAGGCGGGAAGACCTGATTGTTCTCTACTGTAGTTACGTTACACCTACAGCTCTTGTTCCTCCCTCAACCTGTGACTGGGCAATGAAAAGAGAAGTAGCAGACCTCTCTGTCACTCTGATCTCTTCTCCTGTTGGCATGTCTCTTGTTAACAAATAACCATTGCACAACAACTTATTTGCTACACATAGTCTGCAAGAGTGATACCGGATCAAATGCAAGTACTTTCTGCTTGCATGAAAAATACATTGGTGATGTAATAATGATTATAGAGCTACATTCATTTGTGTCTAGAATTCAATTTTAAACAAAATACTGTTACTACAGACAATCAATATTTCTGTAGACATGGTGTGCTTCCATAGCTGACTTTAAACTTTCTGGACCTGATACTTTGTGATGAATTGGTAAACAATATAACAGGTGTAACAGGTTATATTATCGTGGAAGCTACAGGCAGTAAGTAGAATTGTTATATTGAGCTATCGCTTGTTTTACAGCACAGGTTTCAGTGGAAACCATGTGAGCAAACTGGGACTATCAGTACACAGACTTATAAAAAGATAATACTTTAGTACCTACCACACACCCTTTCCTAATAGATCATAAAGCATGACCTCTACCCAGTAGTACATCTCACCCTCCAATGACTAAGAAGTTACTTGATTAGTCTATGTACATACATCCTCCAAGATAGGAAAACGTATTTTGCAGGTCTTTCATAGAAAGCAAAGATCTATGTTCTTGTATGCTAAATATTGACAACAGTCTGACTTGTTGAACATGGATACTTTCCATTCCTCCTGATTAATACCATAACTCAACTCCTCCCTACGGCTCTATACATCTTACATGGACCCCCTGCAGCAACCTTCCACAAAGCTACAACAAAGGTGTCACTCTGACAGTTATTTCAAGTAGTATTAAACTCTCAAACCTCAATAATGAGTCCAGATCAAACAAATACACATTGCCCAGCAAAGTATTTCTTTACATTTTTACCCAAGCACTTATGCTTTCAACCACCTCTAACCCCTTTAGCTTGGCTTTCCTGGACTTCCTGTCCAGTACAAGGTTACCAGGAGCAAAGCAGTCTCCAGCAGGGGCATATCTGCCGCGAGGCAAACAAGGCGTTTGCATTGAGTGGCAGATTTCAGGGGGGCGGCAAAAATGCCGCCCCCAAAACACTCGGGCAGCCGGACAGAGGAGGCGGCGGCATCAAAGGACGGAGTCTGCAAGGAGGCAGAGGAAGCATCGAGGAGGCGTCGGTGGAATCGGCAGAGGAGGCGGAGCAGCAGGAGGGGGCGAGGTGAAGCAGCAGTAGGGGGCAGGGCGATGCCGGGCTATGTCGGATATGGAAGGGGCGGGATCAGGGCACCGTCGCGCCGTAGGAAGCCAGTGCATGCTTGACAGAACCCCGGGTCACCGAAGAACCGTTGGGGTACGGAGGAGGCCAGGTCCTGCAGCACCAGTCCAGCGCTGGAGAAGGCCGGGGACCAAGCAGCAGGTAAGATAATCACACTGCTGCTAAAGGGACCCTGCAGAGACCAGCATGGATTCTGCACAGCCCACCTGAGAGTCTTGAGTGGGCTGTACAGGATCTGTGGGGGGGTCTATGTTGGGCAGGGCCTACCACACATCCTGCACCGGTCTGCAGGGTCTCAGAGGGGGTGTGCATGATCTGTGGTGGGCTCTGCAGGGTCTCGGGGGGGGCTCTGCAGGATCTGTGGTGGGCTCAGCCTCAAACCAGAATACACCACTGGTCTCCAGCAGATGTCCATCTACTAGGTTGGGGAAGGGAGGAGGGGAGGAAGGGAGCTGGGGACTGGCTTGCCTTGCTGTACCTGTGTGTTTGTGGAGTCACACACAGATTATTAGCACGCACAAGGGTGGCTCCATAGGACCCTGCAAGGGAAATGAGCCACCCTAATACAGGATATCAGGGCCAGTGCTCAGGAGACCAGCAAATTCTACAGAAAACTAAAACTTTTAATCATCAAGGGGCAGCATCCATTGTAAATGATTTCATCAGCATTTGAAATAGCTTAAAAACCTTTTGACGTTATTATCACTTTAAATAATAACAATCCATAGGCAGGGGTAGGGCGGGGGGGGGTTTAAACTGTTATTCGGTTGCAATGGCTGTGGCAGTTGGGTAGAATCTGAAATATCCAACTACCGATGTCCCCAAGAGAGATGAACAACCAGCAGGTCCCACTACTTTCCAACAGTAAGGCTCCATTCAAACATAGTGGTAGCGGTTTATGTGTGTTTTTTCACGCGGAAGACCACGCAGAACAAAACTGCACAAACGGTAACATACGCGTGGATTCCGCACATCTGCGGCTATTACTATAGCTGGAACGCACGGAATCCGCCCATAAAATTGTGCTTAAACTATTTTAAACAATGCATATTGCATTGCATTGGTTTTTATGTTTAGCGCGTTTACGCGCATATTCATATGCCTGAATACGCACGGAAAACTGCTCATGTGTGAATGGAGCCTAAGGCAAAAATGAAGCTGTAGTTTGGTGGAGTTTACTTTTAAGAGTAGAAACACACAACTGGCCTTTCTGTTCTCCGGAATGGGGATTTCTATGTATGATTTTGTTCTGAGAATTAGGACAGCGGAGTTTATTATATTTTCCACAGGAAGTCTTAGTCTCTTCATCACCCTGGAAACACAAAAACATCGAGGGAAAGTCTACAGACTAGGCTGACACGCAAGAACTACAGACAGGAAAAACATGCCCTGATATCACTTCCTTTTATGATGAAGTGATTGGTCTTTGTGCTGCACACTTCCACTGGTCTGCTTCATGTAGGCTTATAATACTTAAAATTAGTCAACAGCAAAAGGACGTCTATGGGTGGCAAAAAAAATGACTAAAAATAAAAATAATAATATAGTTGGAAAGTAAATTTGGTATGCATAATTTTTATATTTCAGCTGTAACCCAGAGATGATTACCTTTAATCGCATAAAATTTAAGAGACCAACAATTAGCTCATCCCTCGCAAAGTCTGTTCCATGAAACTGCAAAGTTGCAATATGCTGTACTGATCACTGAAATCTGTAACAAAAATGTTACAAGGCGAAGAGACAGACATCACTGTGATCTCTAAATGCACCCCACCAGCAATAACTATTTCCAGAATACTGGGATGAAGGCACTTTAAGGCCGGAACGCTACAAAATAATCTGAGCCAAGGTTGAAAGTTAATACAGAACTTCTATTGTTCAGAAAGTTTGACACGTGGCTGATAATGAGTGTCTATTTACTACTTTCATGCCACAACTAAACAACAATGATACAACTGAAGCTCTTTAAGCAATCATCAGCAAAGCCTTACTGACCTTTATAGAGATCTGTCATATGAAAACCTGGTGCTAATGTGCTGTTCTATTAGCTGAAGGATTAAATGTGCTCATAGAATTTAGAGGGTATATAACTGTCTGCTTTTTGTTAGTGTTTGGGATAGGTTGGATCTGGTTGCAAACTCAAGATTTTTTTAAGATTTGTTCTGTTTGTAGCCAGATATATTAAGCTGGCAGTACACTATTAGCTTTTGTTTGTTCAGCCTGTGAGATAAACAGCATGGATGGATAAATCTGGCATGGCGGCTATCGTATTCTGACAGCCGCTGTCAGAACATATATACAGTATATATACAGAGACTGCAGCCTATTGCTGCAGTTCCCATTTGGTTAAAAATGACTGGCCTAGCCTCTTTGTCAAGAGCTGATGGAGTAACTAACTTCTCTCGAGCTGGCAGGGCCACCCACTGTAAGAATTCCCGTGAGTTGGTCAAAATACTAACAAAATACTTGGTCAAAATACTTGAATTGAATTGGTCAAAATACTAACACTGTTATTATAAATGCCAGGTGTGGGCCAAAAGGTATGATATGGGAAGAGTTGGCATTGTTTCTTGAGCTGGTTACTTAGAAAGATCACTAACATTTGATGATGTTGGAATAGAAGACCTCTTACTTAAAGAAGCACTCTGGCAAAATGTTTTACTAACCCTTGAAAAACGAAGAGGGAGCTGGTAACCCTTGCAGTGGGGGGTTAGCCCCACTGCAGGGCTTCATATATATATTTATTTATATA
>NW_017307744.1:349414-398689 GCF_000935625.1 Nanorana parkeri
ATATATATATGTTTTATTATATACGTATAATCTTCTACAAATAAACATTTAATCCAGAACAAAGAATTCCCAAAGCAGTATGGGAATTTGCCAAAGAGAACACAGCCAACAAAGCTTGCTTCGCAGTTCCTTTTGTAAGATTCAAGTTAGGCCTACCGAGAGATTTAACTGCTTTTTGACTGTTATCTCATTAGCATCATGTCGATTTCCTTGTGCTGGTAAGTAGATGACTGTCAACAAAAGGTTAATTCACTCAGTAGCAGAGAAACTTAATTAGCAGTGTAGACCTCTAATGAGGGTTGAGTTACTGCTGAGATGAGTTCCCACGTTTCTTCAGCAGTGGTGAAAGGGATACAATGCTTCACATGGGAGAAAGAGACTAGGGTGACAGCTGTTGGTTGGATAGTATACTACATCATTTTACTATACATTTTTAAAACTTCAAGTTGATTTTAATGTGCTGGCAATTAAATGACTGCCAACAAGTAGTTAATCACTTAGTAGCAGAGAAACCTAATCAGAAGTGTAGCCCTAGCCTTAAATCTGATACTGAGAACTCTAATGAGGGATGAGTCACTGCTGAAATGAGTTCTCAAAACGTTTTTTAGCAGTGGTGAAAGGGATACAATGATTTACATGTAAGAAAGAGACTAGGGTGACACCTGTTGGTTGGATAGTAAACTACATAATGTTGCTATCCCTTTTTTTTTTCCTTTTTAGTCCTGATCATGATCAATAAAGAAAGAATTGTTACTCCACACATAATAGTAAAGCTAAGATAAAACATAGGTATACTTTTAATGGTCTCTATACCACAGCACATACACTCTCATTGTGTAGTGACATCAGCACTACCACAAAAATGTGTACATCCAAGCTGGCCATATTGCTTTTTATAATTTTTATTAAGAGTACCCATGGAAGAGGAATGGCATGGAATGCATACAAGATTTTTCACAGGTTAGTCATTTTTTTATTACAAAGAAGCAGGAACACCATTAACAACTGTGAGTAACAGGTCACATATGCTACCGTGTTTCCCCGAAAATAAGACACTGTCTTATATATTTTTTGGCTCAAAAAAACACACTAGGTCTTATTTTCAGGGTAGGTCTTATTTTTTTTTTTAATGTACAACAATCCAAAGTTAATGCAAATCCAAATCCAAATGAAATAATCCAAAATGGCAAAGTTAAGAATAGGGTGATCAGGGAAATCAGGGGTGCCGTACCTTTCAAAGAGCAATTTGGTAACCAATCGCGCTTTCACTAGTATTCCTCACAGGCGGAGTGAGTTTGGTATCACTCCGCCTGTGACAGGAGGAAGCATCGGCTTATGCGGCTCTGCTCCCTCCGGTGCCGCCTTGCTTCCTCTAGCGCTGGCTTCGTTGGCACCGCT
Source organism: Nanorana parkeri (assembly GCF_000935625.1). Classification (NCBI taxonomy): domain Eukaryota; kingdom Metazoa; phylum Chordata; class Amphibia; order Anura; family Dicroglossidae; genus Nanorana; species Nanorana parkeri. The sequence goes on from NW_017307744.1 coordinate 350,813, forward strand.
GATTCTCTCCTCCGGCTCTTCAAGTTCCCCCTTATGCAACCACCAGCCCTGGGAAAGGTCACAACTAGGTCTTATTTTTGGGGTAGGTCTTATATTTTAGCAAATGCCCAAAAATAGTACCAGGTCTTATTATCGGGGTAGGTCTTATTTTCGGGGAAACAGGGTAGTTTATGTAGAAAGGTGCATAATGAGTGCTGACTAGCAGGATTTATTTTTTTATTAATAGCTTTTATTCCCTTTTAGAATCCATTTATGTTCCAATGCAGCATTTCTTTTGGCTTAGGGCCATAACAGAGCCTGCAATGAAAAACCATGGCTTTGTGATGGAACTGTGATATTAGCTTTCCCCTAGCCAAAGAAAGGTGACAAGTGACAGCCAGAGGAGTGTGTGTTTAGCAGTAGGACTGCAGCCTCAAAGAAAACATCTTCAAAATTTCTGGTATCTTGTTTCTTGTGAAAGTAAACCATTATATTTTTGGATAGGTATCAAGTATCTACAGAGAAGAAAGGCCACAACAATGTAGATTTGCCAGAATAACTAGTACATCAGGGCTTATGTTTTCAGTTCAAACTCTAACAGGGTTATTCACAAAAGGGTGAAGAGTTTGGGGAAGGCAGGAGAAGTGAACAATCTAGGAAAAATTCTCCCAATTGAGCTCACTTTCCAGTTCAGGTATGTTGTCCTAGATTGCTCACTCACTGCCTTCTCCAAACGCCTAACCCTTTTGTGAATAACCCTGTTAATCTCAACTATACACAGTAGAGCACATTTCAAACTACTCAGAAGGTGAATCTTACCAGATTTCAAATCCCATTTTCCAGGGCTGGTTTGAAAAGAACACATAACGTGTCAACTGCTCTACTTTTTCTCTGCATTTGTGTTTAGTAAGCTCCATTTTGAGCATGAATGTATTATAAACAGTTATTAGTACAAACCAGAACTGAATGTATTCAGTTGATCAGTACAAAACATTGTATCTTATTCAGTTGGAACACAATGATAACATGCATGTTTAAAATACTTTAAAGAAGCTGAAAGGACAGTATAGACTACATAAGCTTCTTACCAACTCATCCAAGTTCTTGAGATCATATATGGTACGTGGTGGCTGAACAGGAATCGGCGCCCGTGGATACTTGCGCTGGTCTTGATTTGGTTTGCCCCGGCTAAGCTCCTCATCAATCTCTTCTTCCATCTGAATGAGCATTGGTGCTGGCATACCAAAACGTGCCCCACGTCTGGCCACCTCCAACAGACATAGCACAAAGCTCTTCTCCCCTTTCCTCAGTACCAAATCATTGGTCTCAAACATTAATACCTCTGGTATGCCAAGCTCCTTGCGGCACCAGCTAATGAAGTTAGATACGTTGTCCCTGGCCATGAATGAACTTGCGATGGCTCCTTTAACCTGAAATGTTACATCCTTTTGCGGCAATCTCATGCTAGTAGCAGCTTCTGGATACTGTTTTTTAAAATCTTGTGCCAGACGATTGAGATTATTAGCATGCTGACAAAGTGTGTACCCTGTCTCCAGAGCCTCCATGAAAGTGCCAGCGTCCATGTCCAGGTCATACAACATATTGAGCCAGTCAGTGAGATCTTCTTTCATGGCTTCAAGGTACTCCTCGCTGGAGCGGAAAGGTCGTATGCTTTTTGAAGCAGATGACTGAATTTGGCTTTGGTCTGCCATCTCTTCTCATTATTCTCTTCCGTCACCTGCAGAGCATTTTGCCAAAATATATTAGCACCATAGACATATTGTTTATAAGGACGTATCATTTTATATTCAAGCATTATAGCTGAGCTCCAGACAACCAGCTAAATACACAGATGAAATACATTCATAAAAAGTTTTTTACTCGCTAAAGGAGTTGTCACACTGTTCAGCAAGTTCTCTGATCCAGCCACATCTGCCAGACAGCCCAGCCAATTCCTCAATCTCCACTGCACTATTACTTCTGGGTTAAACGCACACCCCAGCATGCTGACTGGACAATAAAGTAACGGAACAGTGATGCCAACTCTGCTGTCTGCACCTGTCAGTTTTGGCCAGCCCCATGTCAGCCTGAGTACTGCTATACAAGGGATTGCAAGGGCCTAGTATCAAGACAAGTTCAGGTACAAACACAAGTTTGATTAAAAAATACATATAGTGAGTTTTAATGAATACATAACTGAATCAATTGGTATTTCTTAACAGCAACTTGGAGAGATGAATTTGGTGGGGTTAACACTATGTAAATAAACTCAATAACAGTACAACATATGCTGAATACCATATCTTGGAAATATACTGGACAGCTGTGGCAAAAAAATGCTGTATCATCATTGTAAACAATCTCCAACAGATTACATACCTACTGGCCCGTATCATCAGATGATACAACCCTAGACAATATTAGGCTAGTTAACAAGGCAGTACAATGATTAATGATAGGCAGAATGCAATGACTCAACGCAGCCAACACATTTCTAATAAGATAAATCTTAGAACAATGAATTCTCATTGGCTACTCTTGTCTGCTGCACTCTGCACATTGCACTTTGCCTTTTTAATTGCATTGTTATGTGTTTATTGGTAAATATATTCAGTTTCACTACAGGCATGTTTGCATGAAAAATATATTTTATGAACACTGTATATGCCAGCAAGTGATTCCATATCTCACTGTAAAGTGTTGGTGAGTAAAGATCATAGAGTTTAAAAAGAGAAAAGAGAGATTACATTCACTGAACCTAAACAGTGCCTTAGGCACATACCTCTGCATGGATTATATATACAGCTTAGATTACTTACTAATAACCAGAAAGGAGTGTAGGATAATTATATGGTGATCCTTACCTGGAATAGAATGTTTTTACTGGCCTCAACCACCCACCATCCTCAAACATTATCAAGAGAGGGGGGCTCTGGTACACTGACTTTTCATTGGCAGGGACTGGCAAACTGATCAGAATGAAAGAAATGATGGATTCCGCTAAACACAGGAACATTCTTAAGAGAAACCTATTTCAGTCTGCCAGAGATTTGAGACTGGGACAGAGGTTCACCTTCCAGCAGAACATTGACCCTAAGCATACTGCTAAAGCAACACTCAAGTGTTGGAATGGCCTAGTCAAAGCCCAGACCTCAATCCAATTGAGAATCTGTGGCATGACTTAAAGATTGCTGTACACCATCAAAACCCATCCAACTCAAAGGAACTAGAGCAGTTTTGCCTTGAGCAATGGACAAAAAGTCCAGTGGCTAGATGTGCCAAGCTTATAGAGGTGTACCACAAGAGACTTGCAGCTGTAATTTGTACAAAAGGTGGCTCTACAAAGTATTGACTTTTTTTTAGGGGGGGTTGTCTTAATTCTTGTTTGTATCACAAGAAATAAATATTTTGAATCTTCAAAGTGGTAGGTATGTTGTGTCAATCAAATGATACAAATCCCCTGAAATTCTATTTTAATTCCAGTGTGCTGATGCTACAAGATAGAAAAATTGCCGGGGGGGGGGGGTTATACTTTTGCAAGCCACTGGATTATATATTAGGCTCAGGTTACATACAAATAAACGAGAAAGGACAATCACAGTGTAGCTGTATTTGGTGATTCTTACCTGGACTAGAAAGATTTAAGTGGCCTAAGCATGTGCTCCTTCCCACCCTGTATAAATACAATCCAGGGAGGGGAGCTCTGATCCACTAAACCCCCTAAAGTGTCAGTCTCCTCCTGTCCATGGAACTCTCTCTAGTGCCACCCATCCTGAATAGTGCCCTAGACACATATCTCTACATGTATTATAGTATACACTATATTACCAAAAGTATTGGGACACCCCTCCAAATCATTGGGTTTAGGTGTTCCGTGAAATTTCCTTGCTACTAAATATTCCACGGTCACCTATTAGTGGTACTATAACAAAGTGGAAGCAACTGGGAACAACAGCAACTCAGCCACAAAGTGGTAGGCCACGTAAAATGACAAAACAAAACACAAAAAGATCCCCAGCGCACCTGCCAGCTAGCCTGCAACAAAAGGGAAGGGAACTCTTAAGGCATCAGCATACCAAGACATTTTGGACAATTTCATGCTCCCAACTTTGTGGGAACAGTTTGGGGATGGACCTTTCCTGTTCCAACATGACTGCGCACCAGTGCACAAAGCAAAGTCCATAAAGACATCGATGAGTGAGTTTGGGGTGGAGGAACTTGACTGCCCTGCACAGAGTCCTGACCTCAACCCGATAGAACACCTTTGGGATGAATTAGAGCGGAGACTGCGAGCCAGGCCTTCTCATCCAACATCATTCCCTGACCTCACAAATGCGCTTCTGGAAGAATGGTCAAACATTCCCATAGACAGGCTCCTAAACCTTGTAGACGCCTTCCCAGAAGAGTTGAAGCTGTTATAGCTGCAAAGGGTGGGCCAACTCAATGTTGAACCCTACGGACTAACAGTGGGATGCAATTAAAGTTCATGTGCGTATAAAGGCGTCCCAATACTTTTGGCAATGTAGTGTATATTATATATTTAGCTTAGGTTACATACAAATAATTAAAAAAGGACAACCACAGTGTAGGAGATTATATGGTGATTCTTACCTAGACTAGAAAGATTTCAGTGGCTTAAACATGTGCTCCTACCCACCCTCAATAGATACAATCCAGGGAGGGGAGCTCTGATCCATTAAAACCCCTACAAAGTGTCACTCTCCTCCTTTCCATGGAACTCTCTCTAGTGCCACCCATCCTGCACAGTGCCCTAGCTAGACACATACCTCTACATGAATTATATATTTATCTTAGGTTACATACAAATCATTAAGAAAAGACAACCACAGTGTAGGAGATTGATATTGTGATCCTTACCTGGTATAGAAAGTTTGAGTGTCCTGAGCCAGTGCTCCTCAGATACAATCCAGGAAGGGGGGCTCTGATCCACTAATGCCCCTACAAAGTGTCACCCTCCTGCTGTCCATCGGAACTCTCTCTACTGCCACTTCATCATCAGGACGTCATCGTGCTTCCAAATCCTCTGCTGTCACTTGAGCTCCCTCCCTCCCTCCTTTCTCCCTCGGTGACCCAGTGTTGTCCCTTCCTCTGTCACAGCATGTTCCCCGTTGTTGTAAGGTGGCAGGCGATGAGTAGTGTGCCTCTTCCTCTGCTGACAGGCTCCCGTTCTTCTGCAGTCCGGGCAGGGCAGGACAAGCCCAAGGAGGGGCGATGGAAAAGAGAAGAGCCTGCTAGAGACGGAGCCTCGCCCTCTGTACAAGGTTAATCAGGCAATGTAATCCTCTGGCAGCCGTGGGGAGTGCTGGAGGCACTTGTGTCCCCGCTGTCACCTGAGTCACCAGGCAGCATCCTTGTCACATTGTGTCACTGTGCCTTCCTTCCTCCCCTGGACCATGAGCCTGGAACTGCTGGATGCCCCCCTCCCTGTAGAGTTTAGCTGGGAGCTCTGGGAGGGACAGCATCGTCTAGAAGAGGGAGAGCTTCATTACAACTTCCTGCCAGCCACACCGGGGTGTCCATTCATTACTAAGAACAAGGAGGAGGGAAGGGGACATCCTAAATGAGATCAGCTCTGGGACAAGCCCCTCTTGTTCTTCCTCTCCTGCTCATACCCCCACATCATCGTCTTTATGATTGTACTCTTAGCACACAATTACAGGGGACACAGCCTATCATTTTTTGCCTCTATTGTGGCTCTGCCAGCAGCTGATCTGCAATAGCAGAGACTTTACAAACTATGTATGGACACCCCTTAGTATCTGAACATCCCCTTACATTTCTAAAAAGTGTAAATCTGCTGCTTAGTTCACAGGCGATCCCCAGGACAGTAGAATTACCATTCCCATAGTAAGCTCGGTTCACAAAGCTAATACACCAGGATAAACATCTTCTTTTTCAAAGAAAGTGACAGTTATCCTTCTCTGTAACCAATGAGATTTGAAAGTGACAGTCACGTGGCTGAAATAAAGATCCTATCTTGTTTTAAAGCTTTGTGAATTTAGCCTTGTGTATGATGAATGCCAAAATCTGTAACAAGCAAATGAAGGACTTTGTAAAAAGGTGTAGCCTTCAGCTACACAGCACTCCCCTGCACTCTGGAGTACATCAGCCTGAGCTTTAAGGATGATCTCACGCCAGGCAGGGGAGGGCGAGGCTGCCTTGTTTCACGACTCCAGACTGTTTGGCCTCATTCCCAAGTTTAAATATTTTAACGTCTTGGCCAATGCGGAAAAAAGAAATAATGGCTGGGCTCTTAACCCTTTGCGGTGGAATCTATTCTTCTCTAAAGTAATCAGTTCACTGAGCCGATTGATATTTTTCAGTCGATACTACCTTAAAATGGATCTGGTTTCTCGCAATGTCATCTGAACTAAGCATTCTGCAGATTCATTATTGGAACTGAATCTTATTTCATTTTCATCTGAACTCGGGCACTTGTATCAAATTATTTTATTTGTTTTTATAACCGATAGAAGTATGCAGGGGCCAAAAATAAAATGAAGCAGTGGTGGCCCATGCTAAGGCCTAGTTCTATCAAATATGGTTCAGAATAGATATTTTACATAATAAATGAGCACTGATTTGTGCCTTTTTTATAATTATTATAAGTGATTAATATAAAAAATATGTATAATTTATTTGTGTCTGGCTGATCAGGTCCAAAGCACCTGGTCCTGAATTGTAGTAGGTCAGGATGGCACAATTTATATAATCTTAGAAGCAAGCTGTTCAGTCTATGTTTGGACACATAACATATCATTAAATATGATTTGACTGGGCAGGACAGCTGTCTTTCACAACATGACAACTGTGTGTTAATGCATGAAATAAAGGGTGTATTCACATTAACTAAAATTCTGTGTCTCGATGGACACTGGTGGGTTGAATAAGTTCACTTTTTATGTGGCTAGGAACTATAGTAGTAGATATGCCATTGGTTGTTTTTGACTCCTCCCCACCAATAATTACAAGGGTGTCCCCTCTTGTTAATAGGTTCTATAAATATTATGGAATATTTATCAAAGACAACAATTCTGACAGTATAACAACCAGAAGATGTTAAATGCATGCCAGCTACCCTAGTGCTTACTGAGTTGCGATGTCTGATTGTATATGTTAACACTAAGTTGGACACAATATTTCCTACTGGGGTGCAGAGGTGAACAGTGTAGGAAGAGGGATGCAGAGGTGCACAGTGTAGGAAGAGGTATGCAGGGGGTGCAGGCGTGAGAAGGGTAGGAAGAGGGATGCAGGGGTGCAAAGAGGAACAGTGTAGGAAGAGGAATGCTGGGGTGCAGAGATGAACAGTGTAGGAAGAGGGATGCAGGGGGGTGCAAGAATGTATATGCGGGTGGGGCTTGTATATGAGCCGAGCCCAAGGGGCCCCATAATATTGTATTGCCCGGGGGCCCCATGTTTTGTCAGTCTGCCCCTGGACCTGGGCTTTATGACATTAAAGCCAGCGACCTTGAAGCAGGGTGGTAAACCAGTCCTTCAGATAAGAGATTCGGTTGGTCTAGATTGGCCCAGGGAGTGTTTTCCAGAAGTTTGATCAGGTTAGAGTATTAAATCCACCGGGACCAAGCTGAAGCTATGAGTTTCACTAGAATGCTCTCCATTTCGATCCTGTAGAGCAGATGAGGAAGGAGTTTCAGAGGAAGGCAAGCTTTACTGTTTAGTTTACTTATCCCGCAGGGTCACCAGAGCATCCACTGCTTCCACCAAACAAACTAAGTCCAGTTTATAGTTAAATCTAAGGCCAAGAGGTCCTAGTGGCTAGTATCAGTGGCTCAGGTCCTGAATGACTTCTGACTGTATGGACTGTTCCCCTCAGATCCAGGTACCGTCAGCTGAGGTGATTTGGCAATTTTCCACACTTGGTATGCGAATGGTGGTCAAGGCTTTTATATGGCGTTCTGCCTAGTATAGAATCCTTTCTACCTCTTTTGCCACAGCCAAAGTTGTGGTTCTTCTCTGATGGTTGATTTATGGCACTTATGTGGCATTGTCTGACTGGATCCTGATTGGATGGAACAAAAACATTTGCCTGAGCTGTGTCTAGGACCAGACCCAGATACTTCAAGCAATGTGTCAGTTCCAGCACTGATTGTTAGAGGTTCAGGATCCAACCTAGGTTTTCTAGGTATCCCATGATAAGACTACCCTGTGGCTGTAGGATGGGGAGGATAGCACAAGGGCCAGACTCTTAATGAACATTCGGCTGTGGACAAAAAGCCAAAAGGTAGGGCTACAAACTAATAGTGTTGATTGCCCACAGAAAACTAAAGGTAGCGTTAATGTGATGGAAAAATGGGCCCATGCAATGACACATCCTTAAAGAGATAAGAGAAGCAATAGGCAAGTACATAGTGGGTGGCTTTCCATTTTAAACATGTTATGTACAGTATTAAAAAGTGTATTTATGGTCTCTTTAAACATGGAAGTTCATTCAGTTGACTAAGGTTCCTCAAGAGCAAAAATCATCCATTAAGGACTTGTAACTTTCCAATTCAAAGAGAACCTCTACAGCAAAAGGCACTGAAGCAGCTACAACTGGATAAGGCAGAGGAGGGGGCCACATCTGATGTAGCTATGCAAGACTCCATGGAGTGAGTTGACTCTAGCAGAGGACAATAGACTTTCATCATACATATAGGTGTGCATAGGACAAGGGGGAGTACCACATCCCAAATATCAGCAATAGAAAAAAAAGAGGAAAAAACCCGGACTTTTTAGGATCCCCAAGGATCACAAAGTGATCCAATATTAAAAAACATCAGTTCATTTCAAATCTTTGTCAGTACATATATTGACCATTATGCTTCATCAACTTTAAATAGACTTACAACAATCTCCTAAAAATGGCAGCGTCAATGCTGTCTAGCTTTTAACCACAGGCGCGGACAGAGAGGGATGAAAGGGAATCAACAGGACCCCACCACAGGGGCCAGAAAAGCGAGGTACATTCAGATAAAGCCAAACATTCTATTGGATAACAATATGTCAAGATCTTCTTTATAGTATATGAGCCGGACCTATGAAAGCCAATAAAAATGCCTACTTTAACTGGGCTTTATCGAAGATTTTATCAGTAAGACTGGCTTTTTCAAGGGGATACTTCCTCTTAAAACAGGCTTTACACTTACATATCTACATTTACAAAACTGCATATATTATTCATTCTCCACAACTAAAAAACTGTCTGTTTACTTAAAGGATAATTAAACCCTGGGGTTTTTTGCGTCGGAAGTTCTGAAGATTCTCGGGCAGCCGCAAAGGATGATGGGGCGGGCGCATGTGCTGTAGAAATCTTTGGCCGGGAGAAGAGGAGAGACACAGCGTAAGTCAATGCAGGCAGCCTGACAGCGTGCACCCGCACAGGCACCGTGCGACACAGAAGACGCAGCAGTCAGAGCTGGATCAGAGACCGGCACTCGCTTTGGAGGGACTCCTGAAAACTACCGGAAAGAAGAAGATGAATGGCTCAAAAGGGCATCATTTAAGGTAAGTCCCTACACCAGCCTAGGGGGGGAGAAAAAAAATAGACTTTAATGTCACTTTAAAGTGAAACCAATTTTGCACATTTATTACACTACCTACTCTCAAAAAACACTTTCCTGCAAACACAATAGCAATAATAGATAGTAGTGATCCTTAATTATTTTACATTTAAAAATAATGTAAACAATATATATACAATTCCAACTATGTGGACACAAGGACTGGGGCACCCAAGCTCCACAATGACGTCCCCGTCTAGTCTTAACGGGACATCACATGACCTGATTTTTTTTATATGTATAAAGAAAATCATATTTGTGTGGGAATACCTACACCAACAGAATGAAGATGATTCTTCATTTCATATAATTGTCATTCAGATAATTATTGTTCTAAAAAAAAGGAGGGCTCCATGAGGCACATGTGACCCATTCCCAATCTTTTACATTTAGGTCGGTTATCAATAACCACTATGGGGGTTTGTGACAACAATTTTAGTTGCAAAGACCAAAATGTCATGCTAACTAACCTCAAAGTGTGCGACAGTTTAGAGAAAATTTAGAGACAAAATAGTGGCAATTCTCCTTACATAGTCATTTACATATGAAACATAAACCAGAATTAAAAAAATGTGTCATGATATGCACAGATGTGACTGTTAAAAAGATGCTGATGATGTAATCAAATTGGTAATTGTGCCCCTATATACCTACAAAAAAGAGCATGAATAAACAGAGGGGTGGGACCTGTGTCCCTCAACGGACTCCAAGAAAAGGATTTTACAGCACAAAAATCCTATTTTCCAGTTTCACTAAGGGACACATAATTTTTTTGAATTCTTAGACTGTGAGGATGTCCAAAGACAGGCAACATAGCAACCAAAGCTAACAGTAAGAGTGCACAACAGGGGCTGTCTACTTCTTAAGGAATTCATCCTCAATAGGATATTGTTGGGCAAACCATTTAGGGGGAGTAAACTGTTTTTCAGGGTGCTCCCAGTCAGTCTACATACTACACAGGCTGTAACAGCAAGTGAACTGTAAAGGTTTTTGGCATTTTGAGGGACATGTGACATTAGGACGGGTTGACACAGGAGGTTCTGGCTGTAAACCTCTGCACTGCATTCACAAGAACAGAAATAATGTGCTTGAACTTGGGAGAAATATATGCTTACAGGTCCTCTTCATGAGTGGATTCTTCAGAGGTAGAATTATCCTTCTCCTCTAGAGATAGATTAAGGTTAAGATGGAGTGAGTCAGAGGGGGTCGGAGAGAGCAGCTTGATTCTGCGGTCTGAAGCCTGGAAAGGTCAGCCATTTTCCCCATTAACACAGACATAACAACATTAAAAACCTTTCTAATCAGAAAGTCAGAGAAGGGTGTCTTAGAGGGTGCAGAGGAGGACCCTGAAGCCAGCAGTGAAGGGGACAGGGAGCAAAGCATGGGACTAGGAAAAATGGTGTCCCCCACAGCAGCAGTGAGAGAATGCCGAGTGTAAGGTCCCTTTTAAACAGGTATCTTCAGTTCTGATCAGCAGGGGATCCGTACAGTACGTAAAGTTTTTCCCTCCATCTTGCGATGAAGAAAAAATCTGAATTTTAGGACCCATTTTGGTCTATGAGGAGTCAGATGTAAATAGAAATGTGTCAGTTTACATCAGATTACCAAAGGTCTGCCATGATCAGGTCCACCAAAACGGAACTCTGTTCCATTTGGTTTCCCAGACCTGACTGTTTAGAGCCGGCTCCCAATAGACTAACATTGGGCTTCCGATCAGATCCACCTGAAAAACTGACAGGTAGACCTGATTGGAATGCTCGTGTGAAAGGGCTCCAAGACTGACAGGCAGCTAATTTAGGGAGGTTTAGCGGTGAGATCTTTCAAACTTTAGGAGACTGTGTGAGTTGCAGCAGCAGGAAGTGTGTGCCTATAACAAGTGTGCCCCATGGACAGACAAAATGTAGGGCGTATTTGCAGTACAAGCACCATGAGTGAAGCTGCGCAGGCGCGCTCTGAGAATCCTACCTAAAAGGTATAGAAAAAGTGCGTCAAATTTAAACTGACACCACTTAAAGTACAACTTCTAAAGTGTACCAGGCACACATTTTAACCCATTAGGGGACAGGGCTGCTGCCTAGGTACTTGGGCAGGTCATTACTTTTTTTGCCTATCCTGAGGGTCTTGTGGACCTCACCATGGTCACGGCAAATGTCAGGGGAGACATACCAAACAACCTTTATCCATAGATGGGAATATCCCTTAGGGGGGTCTTCAGGGTAAGGGATCTGCCCTGCAGCTAACCACATAATATACAAAGAGTACCATGCAGGGCGCCTAACGCAGGGTTCATCGACTGAGCACATTACATGCAGCCCTGCATCTTGTCTGGTGGGGTCCGGTCCGCCAAGGCACTGCTGAGGAGATAACCAATTCAGATAGGTACCACAGTGGCATGGAGCAGTGTTAGGTAAACTTGCTGGAAAAAGTATAGGAGTAGTATAAAATTGTGTAAAAGGGTGTACTTCTCTTAGCTGAGAGAAGGCATTCATCACCTTAAAGACACTAGTAAAAAACTGAGGTAAGCTGGGAGTGGGAGGTGTTATGCAGGGCTGGTCCTGCAGCTTTGATTGATTTACCAGTGTCCAATCAACTGAAAGTAGCTGTATAACCCAGTGGTATAAGGGGTAACTTCATGTGTCCTGTGATGTACGATCAGGAAAGTGTGTTGCAGCCCTTAAAGTGACATTAAAGTAAAAAATGTTTTTCCCTTCCCCCAATGTTAATGTCAGCACTTACCTTAAATGATGTTTTTTCATCCGTTCTTCCTCTTCTTTCCTATCCTTTTCATCTGTTCCTCCAGCGCTGCTGCGGGTCTCCGATCCAGTGCTGACTCCTCTGTCCTTGCTGGTACTTCCTGTCACACGGTGTCTGCATGCGTGTGCACGCGTCCATAGACTTACCTTTTGTCTCTCCTCGCGTCGCGGCTGAAAATGTGATCTGCGCATGCGCCCGCCCCAAGATGCTTTGCGGCCGCCCGAGATTTTTCACATTTTTGGACGGGAGCGCGCGGGGAAGACACGGGTAAGTATTAACCCTTTTCAAAGCTTTTTTTTTTTTTAACACTTTTTGCATATAGCTACTGCTTGCTGTAGATATATGCAAAAACACCCGAGGCTTTAATGATCCTTTAAGCATTATTTACTGCTTGTTAAGTAAGTGTGAATATTTGAAAGTTCATAGCCTGGCTATCGTTCTACTTCTAGTTTAAGGGTGTAGCAGCAGCTGGTGTTAGCCATACTGTTGAGACACCTAGTGCGATGTTGCAGGAAGGGCAGAATGTCCCCTGAGAGGTGAACCTTGGAGAATTCTGGAGACCAAGAGAACTCTGCATACCCTCTGAACAGACCCTAGAATGCAAATACTAATACAACATTTTTCCAACAATGTTTGCTGTGGTAAGTTGCTGGCACAGCAACTTTTGCACATTTAACAGGTGACGGGATATCATAGTGGTTCCCAAGCTAAATGTGATGCAAATTTATGGAGTCACAGGATTTTTTAAAAGAACTCCAGGATTTTTTTTAATTAACCTTTGCAGTGCGGGGGTAGCCGTTTGTTTTTGTCTAGGGTAAAAAAGTTATGCTCACCTGAACCTGGAGCCAGCTTGTTCTTAGACCGGTCCTTCCAATCTCTCTCCCCCTCCGCTGCAGCAGTCTAAGGTCCCTGATGCATCATGCTCTATACATTGTGTACAAATGTGAGGATGCTGAGAAACATTCCAATGCTGCAGCATCTGGAGGGAGCGCTGTAACAGATGACTGACTCAGAGCTCTGGGTGACTATAACTTTGTTATTTTTGAACCTAGACAAAAACAAGCATGTAATCCTTTCAGTACAGGGGTAGCCCCACTGCGAGGGTTAATATTTTTTTTCCTGGTGTTCTTCTTTAAGTTTTGGATATGATGACAAATGTCAGTTTTGGGGGTTTTTCCCTGTCTATTCCATTTTGGACATTTCCTTTTACTTCCTGTCCCAGAGACTCAACAGAGTCTCAACATTAGAAGATTTTCCCTTTCCTCTTGTTCTGATGACAACCCTCACTTCATTTTTTTGGCAACACTGGTCACCAATAAAAATAAAGAGGTGAATCTCCCCAGTAGTGAAACAGACAGCAATTAAAGCTTGAATGCCTAACCCTTCTCCACTCTAACCAAAACTAAAAAAGGTGTTCCTTAGAGAAGGTTAAAAAAATTGTACTCACTGTAAAATAATTTTGACCTTTGGGTTATACTGCCACCTATAGGAGGATTAGTTACTGGTAAACAAAACAAATGGTAAGCCAGCAACTCCCACCTACTACAAGTATGCCTTTGTAGCAAAGCAGCACCTAGAGCATGATCGTTAACAAAGAGGGATGCAACCTGTGTCCCTCAATGGACTCCAAGAATAAGGATTTTATGATGAGTCCACTAAAGGACACAGAAGGTCTTTCACCTTTGGAAAGTCCAAATGGAGGACCTTTTGCTGAATGTCCTCTCACTCGAAGCTGGCATCAGGTGAGGCTGCAATGTTCACCTGATAGAACTTAGAGAACAGCCTTGCAAATGCAGCCAGACAGCCAGTTGCTTGATGCCGAAAAGCCCAAGAAACACTCACAGATCTAGTAGAGTGACTTGACAAGAAAGGTTAGATGCTGATCCTTGAGAACTTAAGCTTGAATTATGGTATGTCTGAGCCACCTAGAGACAGTGGACCAAGAAGCCGGTGTACCATCTCCAGGGACCATCCAGAATGACAAAAGGGAGACAGTCTGAGTGAAGCAGTGACTGAAAAATAAACTCTCACAACCTAAAGCACATCTAGACAATTGAAGGAAATTTCATTTTGGTGAACTGGAGCTAAACAGAGGGATGAAAGAGCGATGTTCAGGTTGAGGTGAATGGCAAAAACGATCTTGGACAAAAATAACGTTCTGATCCTTAAAACCACTTTATCCCTATGCACAGCCACAAAAGGTTCCTTACAGGATAAGGCGTAGTCTACACAGGCTTCAGCTTGTACAAGAGCAGTGTGTGAACAGCAAGCTATTACAGAGCATTTACCTTTAAGCCATACAGGCAATCTGTGTGGAGAACTTCTGGCAAGCAGTACTGTCAAGGGTCTTGTTCAGATTCAACTTCAGACATGAGTAGCTGACCACTGGGCCTCCAGGCTCAGGCCCCAGTGTCCAGGCCTAGGCCCCCAGCTCAGGCCTGGTCCATTTGTCTCTTCAGCAGCAGGCATCCTGCCCCCAGGCCAGGAGGGCCCCAGGGAAGGGTAGAGACTGTTGCATCAGACATTTATATCCTCTCCCAGCATGCATCACTGCTACTGTCCTGCAGTGATTGGCTGGGAGACATAAATGCCCAAAGCAATCCTCATTGGCTGTTTCAGGGTAGATCCTTAAAGACATCCGTAGAAGGCGATGTGCATCAGACACTTCTTGGATGGGGGTTCTGCAGTCCCAGCACTTTAACCAAAGTGTCCTATGCATATGTACTGACAAGAGGCCCATGCAGCAGATAAGCTGGGAAGCATCTAGAAAACCATGAAAAATTAAGTTTTAAGTTTTAGCCATTTGATCCATGCGTTCTAAAAGCAAAGGATCAACCTCGGTAGTTGTTAAATCTCTTCTATAGGCATTCTGACAAGCCATGGTTTGGCACAGTAAGGTCACAGACAGAATGGGGTGAAGAGCATGGCCTGCTAGCCACAATGAAGTGTTGGAGAGGGTTTCCAACCACTTATTAGTTGGTTAGTTGGCTGTTTTTATTTTACAAAGTCCTTCCCAAAGGGGTACAAGGATAATACACACTTGGGGGGAGGAATCAGCTTGTCAAGGTGTTTCCAATCTTAGTAAAGAAAGAGTTGAAACATCAGGTGCACTGGGAAAGTCTTTGTGGTCTTAGTGGCTCTAAAGGACCGAAGACTGGAAACAGCACTGGTAGAAGCAATAGTTTCGGAGTGGTGCACAAGAGTTGGAACAGTCTTCTCAGGGGCAATCACTTCTGGAAAAACTGTGAAGATATTCAGAATCAGACAGGGCAGCTGCTTTCCCCCATCTGTATGAAGCGGGGATCCAAGGAGAAGTGAAGCACTTCAGCCGGTGGGGGTGGAGAAGGGAGCCGCTGTCACAGCAGCATGGCCGAGCGGTGAGAAGAGAGCCGCTCGGCCAGGATCTGACAGCCGCGGCTCTCTCTCTTCTCTCTCTTCTCACCGCTCAGCCATGCTGCTGTGACAGCGGCTCACTCCTGCGCCAACTTCCCCCCGCCGGCTGAACCGCTTCACTTCTCCTCGGATCCCCGCTGCATAAAGGCGGGGGAGAGCAGCAAGGATCCAGAGGAAATGCTGCAGGCTGTGCTCTGTGCGTGCACAAGCGGCGGAGGATCTGTACACTGGAGCGATCATCTGATGTGTCCCCAGTTATGGATGAACAGGATGTGCTTTGCATCACTTCCTGTTTATTCATGAGTTTCTCAATGGGGAGTAGCACTCTGTACAGGGGAAACCCCCCCCATTGTTGAAAGTGGTACAGTCTAGCATTCTGGCAGTATCATGGGAAAGGTATTTCAGCTGTTCTTCTTCTTGTATCTCTTGTATCTATCAGTGTGTGTTGCTATCAGCATCTTAACAGACATATTGTATAGCTCTCTCATGACTTTGTGCAGCCCTCTAACAGTTTATTCCCTTACACAGTTTTGCAGCTAAAATCTCTGGAAAGGACCACTTTTTAGATATAAAATCACATAAAAAGTTGGGATTTGTTTTATATTTACTTTCAAGAGGCATTGCAGGAAAAAAAAGTGAAATAAATCTACTGGAATCCAGCAAATTGCTGGTCAGTGTATATACCTCCGTTACATTTCTGGTCAGTGTACATACCTTTGTTACATTGCTGGTCAGTGAGAATACTACTGTTACATTGGCGGTCATTGGAAGGCCTAACTAATTCTCTTCTCGCTCTCTCTCCAGGCTCCCTCTCTCCTGGCTGTTGCTCCTCTCTCTTTCCTGGCTGTCTCTCTCCCATTTCTCCCCTGGCTCTTTCTCCTCACTCCCTTTTCTGTCTGTATCTCCTGTCTGTCTCTCCTCGCTCTCTCATCTGGCTGTCTCTCCTTACTCTCTCTCCTGGCTGTCTCTCCTCACTCTTTCTCATGGCTGTCTCTCCTTGCTCTCTCGGCTGTTTCTCCTCTCTCCTGGCTGTCTCCTCTATCTCACTCCTGGCTGTCTCTCCTCTTTCTCTCCTAGCTGTCTCTCCTGTATATTCTCGAAGCCACAAATCGCAACAGTGTTCGGGTTTTGCTTGAAGAAAAGGTGGCAACCCTACTCCGTAGGGAATGCCCAGACATACTGACTTGACATAAATAGTGGAGTCTTGTGTGAACTGGAACACAGGTAGTCTGTGCTTGAATCTACCAGTAGCTGTAGGTGACTGTAGAATACAGTCCTGGCCAAAAGTTTTGAGAATTACACAAATATTAATTTTCACAAAGTCTGCTGCTTCAATTTGTATGATGGCAATTTGCATATATTCCAGAATGTTATGAAGAGTGATTAGATCAATTGCAATTAATTGCAAAGTGCCTCTTTGCCATGAAAATGAACTTAATCCCCAAAAAAACATTTCCACTGCATTTCAGCCCTGCCACAAAAGGACCAGCTGACATCATGTCAGTGATTCTCTTGTTAACACAGGTGTCAGTGTTGACGAGGACAAGGCTGGAGACCACTCTGCCATGCTGATTGGCTTAAAATAACAGACTCAAAAGCTTTAAAAGGAGGGTGGTGTTTGAAATCATTATTCTTCCTCTGGTAACCATGGTTACCTGCAAGGAAACACGTGCAGTCATCATCGCTTTGCACAAAAAGGGATTCACAGGCAAGGATATTGCTGTTACTAAGATTGCACCTAAATCAACCATTTATCGGATCATCAAGAACTTCAAGGAAAGAGGTTCAATTGTTGTGAAGAAGGCTTCAGGGTGCCCAAGAAAGTCCAGCAGGCGCCAGTACTGTCTCCTAAAGTTGATTCAGCTGCAGGATCGGGGCACCACCAGTGCAGAGCTTGCTCAGGAATGGCAGAAGGCAGGTGTGAGTGCATCTGTACGCACAGTGAGGCGAAGACTTTTGGAGGATGGCTTGGTGTCAAGAAGGGCAGCAAAGAAGCCACTTCTCTCCAGGAAAAGCATCAGGGACAGACTGATATTCTGCAAAAGGTACAGGGGTTGGGCTGCTGAGGACTGGGGTAAAGTAATTTTCTCTGATGAATCCCCTTTCCGATTGTTTGTTTGGGGCATCCGGAAAATACCTTGTCCAGAGTAGAAAAGGTGAGCGCTACCATCATTCCTGTGTCATGCCAACAGTAAAGCATCCTGAGACCATTCATGTGTGGGGCTGCTAATTGCTGTTACTAAGATTGCACCTAAATCAACCATTTATCGGATCATCAAGAACTTCAAGGAAAGAGGTTCAATTGTTGTGAAGAAGGCTTCAGGGTGCCCAAGAAAGTCCAGCAGGCGCCAGTACTGTCTCCTAAAGTTGATTCAGCTGCAGGATCGGGGCACCACCAGTGCAGAGCTTGCTCAGGAATGGCAGAAGGCAGGTGTGAGTGCATCTGTACGCACAGTGAGGCGAAGACTTTTGGAGGATGGCTTGGTGTCAAGAAGGGCAGCAAAGAAGCCACTTCTCTCCAGGAAAAGCATCAGGGACAGACTGATATTCTGCAAAAGGTACAGGGGTTGGGCTGCTGAGGACTGGGGTAAAGTAATTTTCTCTGATGAATCCCCTTTCCGATTGTTTGTTTGGGGCATCCGGAAAATACCTTGTCCAGAGTAGAAAAGGTGAGCGCTACCATCATTCCTGTGTCATGCCAACAGTAAAGCATCCTGAGACCATTCATGTGTGGGGCTGCTTCACAGCCAAGGGAGCGGGCTCACTCACAATTTTGCCTAAGAGCACAGCCATGAATAAAGAATGGTACAAAAACATCCTCCAAGAGCAACTTCTCCCAACCATTCAAGAACAGTTTGGTGACGAACAATGCCTTTTCCAGGATGATGGAGCACCTTGCCATAAGGCAAAAGTGATAACTAAGTGGCTTGGGGAACAAAACATCACAATTTTGGGTCCATGGCCAGTAAACTCCCCAGACCTTAATCCCATTGAGAACTTGTAGTCAATCCTCAAGAGGCGGGTGAACAAAAAACCTCACAAATTCTGACAAACTCCAAGCATTGATTATGCAAGAATGGGCTGCCATCAGTAAGGAGGTGGCCCAGAAGTTGATTGACAGCATGCCAGGGCGAATTGCAGAGGTCTTGAAAAAGAAGGGTCAACACTTCAAATATTGACTCTTTGCATAAACTCAATGTACACTAATTGTCAATAAAAGCCTATGACACCTATGAAATGCTTGTAATGATACTTAAGCATATCATAGTAACATCTGACAAGAAGATCTTACAACACTGAAGCAGCAGACTTTGTGAAAATTAATATTTGTGTCATTCTCAAAACTTTTGGCCAGGGCTTTACTTCCAGATATTCAGGGCTCTCGCAGGAACCAGGAGAACCTATGCCCGTTACCTGACTGTAGAGACTTCCAGGATTCAACATAACCAGCATGAATCTACCAGTAGCTGTTGATAGTAGAAACATCTTCCAAACAAACAGTACAGCAGAGGTGAAGGAAAACACATCCAAACATCCATTCTCCTGATGTCTCTAGAAAAATAAATAAATGATGGAATTATCCTGTGCTGGCCAACTTTTTCATTGCCAGGGATCTTTTCTCCTGTAGACCGCAGTATAACTTGACAGGGGTCTATTCACCAAGCTGCCAAGGGCAGCAGAGTGAATGACCGATCTGAAGTGAATCCGACAGTCTCCTGTGTTCCTCAATGGATGAGAGACCATGGTTCTCAAAATGCCCTGTTCACACTACACGTGTTTGTATGCATTGTGTAAAAATGCAGCACATCTGTCGCTGCTGTCCATCTGTCCCTGCTTTTACTCCATACATATGTGAATGCATGTCGATTGCACTACAAATTGATCTTCTATGCCTGTGTACATTATCCCTTAATCTGTTTACAAGTTTAAAGTGGAATTCTGGCCAACAGAGACCCACAGGAAAAAAAAATAATCTGTCAGAGGTTTGAACCTTACCTCACTGTTCTAAACGAAAGTTTTGCTAGAGTTGTACTCTGTCACAACAGATACTAAACCTTGTGAGTTGGGTGTAAGATAAATTAGGTAATTTGCTTGGAAGGCAGGTTATAACTGGGTGGTTATTGAAAGGAAGTGTGCTAAGTGCAGGCATCTGCTATGGTATACAGAAACGTTTCTATTTAAAACAGTGTGTGGAGCTTATCTCCTAGAACAGATGCTAAACACAAAGGTGTGAACAACAAAGGTGATCAACATGTACAAATATCACAACTTTATGGGAATTGCAGGAAAGAAAATGGGTGTAAGAGAAACCCAGAAAGCTGGTTGTATTTATAAAGCAGAACATAAACTGCTTGAATTTTTTCCAAGCCCTGCTTCCCCAGTTAAAATTCAAACAGTGCGTGGCCCCCTCAGCACCTTTCCATTCAACAAGTCAAACAGGGTTATTCACAAAAGGGTGAAGAGTTTGGAGAAGGCAGGAGAAGTGAACAATCTAGGACAAAATAGCTGATTTGGAAAAATTCTCCAGTTCACTCATGTTGTCCTAGATTGTTCACTTCTCCTGCCTTCTCCAAACTCTTCACCCTTTTGTGAATAACCCTGTAATTTTCAAATCAAGTCAGTACGAAAATTATCAGCTAGACAATGACTGCAGCTAATTACCTGCAGTCATTGTTTGTGTATTCCGACCATGGCACACCCGCCACTGTCAGAATATAATAGCTAAATGGAATGGATGGGGGATATCGAACGTTCTCTCGTTCAGCCTGTGGGTCTGAATGAGAAAAAACGGTAAGTGTGTGGCCAGCTTTATTCTAAAAGATTTCATTTTTACAATGTAACTAGCCATGTCCCTTTTTCTTTCACCATCTACATCTAGTAGTCTTGAAATAATCACATTACTGTTACAGCGGGTCTGCTTTGTAAATACTGTTTCTATTATTTACAACACTACATGAGGTGCGGGGCATTTTACATACTGTATGTTGTTTATCTCTATGGAAAGTGTATTCTGATGGAAACTGCCACAAAGATTCAGTATTTTCTTTTTCTCTATCATCCATTGAGGGACACAGCTCTTGAAAAATTCTGATACGTAGGGTTATGCTGCTGCCTCTAGGACAAATTGACACTTAACAAAAAAATAACTGTCACTTTAAGGACATAACACCTCCAACCTCACACCTGCCAGTTTCGCTTAGTGTCCTCAGGAGAATGGATGTTCTTCTTTTCTGCTTTTTTGTTGTTTTACTTCTTGGACAAGATTCTACTACCAAGGGCTGATAGTTAGTTCATGCCGGATAATGTTAAGTCCGGAGAATTCTCTCTAGCTAGCTGACATGACAGAGATTCATACCGGACAAGTTAAATCCTGGGAGCTTCTCTTGTCTTCAAGATGCAGGTCGTCTAAGGGTCTCAGTACTTATGATTCATCCTGCAATGACCCAGACTTCCCTTGGTCTTTCTACAAGTATTCCTATTTGATGAGGGGAACAGGGCCATGGAGTCGTATGTACATAAGTATTCAATGGAATATAGAGAGTGATTTATTCCTACTCCTTTCATTTATGTGCATCAGGCCATCATGTCCCTGATGAAGTCGTTGATGACGTACCCACTTAGGGTGAAGTTTTGTGCCGTGGTGGTGGGCGGAGCCTTGGAAGCACAGGAGAGAGCATTGAAGCTTGGATAGTGCTGCTCTAGCCCCGTGGATTGCGTTTACAGTTTTTATGCACACTAGTACTACTTTTATGCATTTCATTTAATAATGTTTTATCCTTATCATATGGTGTGCACTATGGGCTGTCTTTGCTTTTTGCTGTACAATAACTTTTTTCAATATTAGGGTAGTATCCCATTCATTAATAAGAGGATTAACGTTGCTAGACCTTTCATTTTAAGTCCTTAATAAAAGGTGAGCAGTTTTCCATGTCGTGTATACACAGCGAGCACCTGAGAGGGATTTAACGGGAATCACCCTGGATTGTGACAATCACGAAGATTGGACTGTGTATTTAGAGCGTCACTTTATTGTACACACTTTTTATGCATCTATTTTTGAAATGGCAACACCTTTTTGTGCTATTGTCTCAAATTGTGAACACAATATTGCAATCATTGGCCACGAAAGTTAGGTTTCTTGTGTGTGCATGTATACACAGTTGGGCAAAAAAGTATTTAGTCAGCCACCAATTTAGCAAGTTCTCCCACTTAAAAAGATAAGAGGCCTGTAATTGGCATCATAGGTAGACATATATATATATCCTTCTACACACTTAGTACAGCACATTCAATATACACTATATTGCCAAACATTTGTGAAAGAATGGGTCCCTCTCAGGAGCTCGCGTGGTACGGTGATAGGTTGCCACCTGTACAATAAGTCCATTCGTAACATTTCCTTGCTACGAAATGTTCCACGGTCACCTGTTAGTGGTATTGTAACAAAGTGGAAGCAACTGGGAACAACAGCAACTCAGCCACAAAGTGGTAGGCCACGTAAAATGACAGAGCGGTGTCAGCGAATGCTGAAGCGCCCAGAAGTCGCCAACTGCTTGCAGAGTCAATAGCTACAGACCTCCAAACTTCGTGTGGCCTTCAGATTGGCACAACAACAGTGCATAGAGAGCTTCATGGAATGGGTTTCCATGGCCGAGCAGCTGCATCCAAGCCTTACATCACCAAGTGCAATACAAAGCGTCGTATGCAGTGGTGTAAGGCACACCGCCACTTGACTCTAGAGAAGTGGAGACGTGTTCCCTGGAGTAACAAATCACGCTGTGTCTAGCAATCCGATGGACGTGTCTGGGTTTGGTGGTTGCCAGGAGTACGGTACTTGCCTGACTGCATTGTGCCAAGTGTAAAGTTTGGTGGAGGGGGGATTATGGTGTGGGGTTGTTTTTCAGGGGTTGGGCTTGGCCCCTTAGTACCAGAGAAGGGAACTCTTAAGGCATCAGCAAACCAAGACATTTTGGACAATTTCATGCTCCCAACTTTGTGGGAACAGTTTGGGGATGGCCCCTTCCTGTTCCAACATGACTGCGCACCAGTGCATAAAGCAAGGTCCATAAAGACATGGATGAGCGAGTCCTGGCCTCAACCCAATAGAACACCTTTGGGATAAATAAAGGTTATCCCAAAGAAACTGCATCACAACTGCATGCGTCTGCACAGTTGCATTGCGATCCATTTTGATGCGTTTGTGAAGTGTTTTCATGCATTCCAATGCGTTTGTTCCAATAAAATGACAATTAGGTAACTTCCTTTTTCCTGTCAGAGCATTTCCTTCATTTTGGAGCTCAGACATGCTTGCTTTGTTGGCAGGTATGGTGATAGTGTTGGCTATACCTACAAAGAGGAAGTCCTTGGCTTATGACACAATCAATTCTGTGCTTTTTGTTGCGTTCCGGTATGATCAGATGCAGCTCAAATAGGACAAGCAGTATTCTTTCTGACTATGGACTGCAATGGTGTGAATACCGCACAAAAAAAGCCCATAGGAAAGCATTGTGATGTATTTCGATTGCAGCAGCCAAACTGAACAGACTGCATATGGTGTGAACTAGCCCTTAGAGCGGAGGCTGCGAGCCAGGCCTTCTCGTCCAACATTAGTAAAATCACAAATGCCGGAAGAATGGTCAAACATTCCCATAGACACTCCTAAACCTTGTTGACAACCTTCCCAGAAGAGTTGAAGCAGTTATAGCGGCAAAGGGTGGGCCAGCCAACTCCATATTGACCCCTACCGACTAAGACTGGGATGCCATGAATTTTCATGTGCATGTAAAGGCAGGCGTCCCAATACTTGTGGCATTATGTTTTTAAAAATTTGTTATTTTGAAAGAAAAAAAAATCATACCACACAAGGGTAAGACATTGCTTTACTATAGGTTTGTGTTAGGATGATCCCCTTGATCTTTGGAGGAGCTGCTCTTCCCCTCTGTGAAGGAAACATTTATGGTGATGTCCTAGGAGTGTCCCTTAGCACTGACAGCTAATTGTTTTAGCTTCATTCTGTCCAACTCCTATTCATGCGAAGGAAATGTCTTTGTTTGGATGTGTGGGCAATTAGTTTACTAGCCACAGCCTTTTTCAGACATTCAACCTCTATTCCTCCAGATGGTCCCAGCAAAGGCTGCTCAGCTTCTACACCCACTATTTTTAAATGGATTCAGCAGGTTGTCATTCAAACTCGAGTTACAGGTTAAGGTTCCTCCTTTTCTTATCTCTGCTCTTTCCACTAGGGCAGACTGTAGTTCCAGGACATTTCAAAACCAAAGCCTGTTACTCAAATTTGTAAGGCCGAAACTTGGTCTTCTGTTAGTTTGCAAAATTCAGATTGATGCTTCTGCCTCCTCTGAGCATAGTTTGTGGCAGAAAAGGTATTTAGGCAGCTGTATAAAGTATTTGTACAGTTCCATTTTGTTAAATTGGTTCTTTAGTTGTTGTGGTGCCCAGCCCTCTGGACTACTTTTGCACATCCCTACGCATCAGAATTCTTAAAGTGATGTGTCCCTCAATGGAGGATCTAGAACCAGAATTTTGTTCTTACCGTAAAATCCTTTGGTCAGTCCATTGAGTGACAGCTGCCTCCCCTTTCCTTCTTTGCCGCTTGCTAGAACTCTCCATTCTCCCACATATTGCTAATGGCCAGAACTCTGATGGGCTACATCACTGGCTCATAGAAAGTTTGAAGCTGAGAAGTGTGAACACTACCAGGAAATGTTGGCGCTTTTTACAAGTCGGCATTATTTAGCCAGTGATTTACATAGTGGAGAGTGCAGACAACTCTAGGTAACTGCGTGTAATACTTGTTTTTACTGCGTGAGCACCACTAACCCTTACCTTTAAAGCAGCCTCATGACACGCTACTAGATCAGGAAGAACCAACTTGCATCTCAGATAAACCCACACTAAGAAAAGCTATGCAAAGCCATCTGGAGTCATGGTGAATATTTTTATTGGAACCCAATTAAATACAAGAGCCCTAGTTGTGAAAGTACTCAATTAGTCTTAAGTCTAGGTGGAAAATAAGCACTTAGAATCTTCTAGGATTAAATAGCATTAAGTTAACCATACGTGGCAATCATGGGAAATCAGCAAAACTGGCTGCAGAATTAATATTGTATTTATGCAATGTAACCAAGGAACAGCTTCCATAAATACATTTCTATTTACAAATCTTAAGACCCTTTCTTCCATTTCCTAAACACTTCATTTTGTTGCTCAAGTGTTGCAATCTACTCTTTAGGCTTGGTTTACTATGTTCCCTTGGGGTCCTGTTCCCAGAACTTAAAGACAGTCACTTGGCCAATTCAAGGTCCTATGATAGCCACACTCCATGTGCCATCAGAACTCTGAGGCATTACTCGAAGAAAATGTTTTCCCCAGATATTTGAGAGTGTGTGATCACAATGTGTGCAGTGCTCAAGACTAGGCAGCAAACCCCAGTTATGACTACCGCGTTTCCCCGAAAAAATAAGACTTTTTTTGAGCCCCCCAAAAAATATAAAACACATTAGGTCTTATTTTCAGGGTAGGTCTTATTTTCATTTTTTTAATGTACAACAATCCACACTTATTCATGTAGAAAAGTCTACATGTATTCATGTACAAAAATATGGTGATCAGGGCAATCAGGGGTGCCATACCTTTCCAAGAGCAATTTGCTAACCAATCACTGGCCAGAATGAGCAAAGTGCACTTTCACTATCCATTCCTCCCAGGCGGAGTGCATTTGGTATCACTCCGCCTGAGACAGGAGCCAGCGCTATAGAGGTATCGGCTTATACGGCTCTGTTTCCTCTAGCACTGGCTTGGTTGGCATCGCTGATTCTCTCCTGCCTCTCTCGCAGCTCTTCAAGTTCCCCCTTATGCCACCACTGGCCCTGGGAATGGTCACAACTAGGTCTTATTTTCGGGGTAGGTCTTATATTTTACCAATTCCCAAAAATAGTACTAGGTCTTATTTTCTGGGAAACAGGGTATTATGTGTGAGGCAGTGATGTCAATCACCGAAGCACCAAAAGACGACATTTAAGGTGGCCATACACCTTACAACCATTGTACAACTTTTTTTGTCCAGATATCTCACCCGTTCAATTTTCTTACACCTAGCCCATCATGCTCAGACCAATGTAGTTCGCAATTAACGCTAGTCAGCACCACTAGCTGGCCAATTTTCATCAAAAGGACAGACTTTCGTTTGAGCATGTGCAGTTATCTTGAGATTTTTGTTGTACAACGCCACTAACCTGTCAATTTTCGTCCAGACAAAAGTTTTCTAGCCTGCTTGAAAGACAAAAATCTGCCAGTTGTACAGTAATTGAGGTTGTGCACTCCCCATCAACTGGTAGATTTTTGGACGAAAATGCAATGCAGACACAAATCTCCAGATAATTGAAAGGTGTATGGGCAGGTTTAGGGGGATCTTCACAGCAGAAAGGAAAATTAGCATATTCTGAAAGTATGCAGATTATAAAATGGTGCTGGAAATAAAACCCACATGACTGGTTAAAAGCTTAGGTAAAAAGTATGAAGCTGTGTCAGAGTTAAGTCTATTCCTTTAGTAAATTAAGCTTAGCACATCTACAGGCTACCAAGATGTGCCAAACATTCTTGGCCATATCTGTTCAAACAGGCATTGTTTAAATCACATTATCAGGAGTAGCAAAGCCATTGAATTCAATTCTGTGTGGGAACAGAAAAATGTAGTCCTCAGATTAAACATGTAATGAGAGCAATAAGGCGCTGCCGTCACTTGCCTACTACAAATGCTAGTTGACCATCATCAGCGACTTAGGAAATGTGTACTGAAAGAGGCAACCATTGCCGGACACCTAATACCCCCCAATTGCTTAGCAATGTCTGGATTAAATACTCTGAGCTGTGGCACTTGTAATAAGTGTGAAAATTAGAAAAGAATAAAGTCAGAACTCCTATACACATCTACTCCAGGTCAGTGCTTTATAGTGAGCAGCCAAGCCAGTAGATTTTCAGAAAAAGGTCAGCAATGGTAGCCTCCATATTCTCATTAATTTGGAACAATTTCATAGATCAGGAAAGTGAGAAGTCAAACCTAATCTGCATACCAGTTTTGCGTTCGGAAATTGCTAAAACACACGCACACGACAACCTTGTAACTGACTTTTCCAGGAGACCACCATGGCAGCCTTTCACATGACTAGTTTTTGAATGATCAAAGTACCACTAAAAACAGAAGTTCTAAATCTAGGGATTGTTTGCAGGTTTTTATTGTAATGTGGATGTCAACAAAAACTTGTACAAGTTAGAATATAAAACATTCATGACTTCTCTCCAGTCATCTTGCAGGAAACATTGAAACAAGATCACTGACCTTCTCAGACTCTTTAAAATGGAAATAAAGAGACCTGCAAAAAAGGCCCAATACAGTAGAACAAGCTGAGAAATAGAAACACAAAAGATCTTAAAGGGCAATCCCTTCAGCCATATTTTACCATAATGCTACATGCCGACAAAACCACTTCAGAAAAAATCTTGTTTACAAACTTACACACTGAAGAACCTGCAAAAAATGTTGATTCTTTAAAAAAAATCAAATAAAAACAAAAACATTGGTACTACCGTTAAACTCGTTTTAATATCTCCACAAATTGTGAATACTAAAGGTACAGACAAAGAATAGTCATAATGTAACATTGTAGGGACCCAATGCTAGCATTATAAATATGGAATTATAAATTTAAAACATTTCTGGCTTAAAAAATAAATCTTGAGTAAAGGAGGCTTTCAGCTTCTAGTAGGGTCTCTCCCTGCGCTCCTGACGATGATCACCCCTAGATGAAAAAACAACAACATTTTATTGGTTGAACTAAGGGAGGTGGTGGAGTGTTTAGGAGTATGCTGGAAAGATTGCTTACTTCTCCATTTTGCCAGGGCCACCACGTCTTCCACCACCACCTCTGCCGCCCATTGGCTCCAAGAGAGGTCCCGGGGGACCAGGTGGTCCACCTCTCCTTCCACCGCCAAATCCTCGGTCCATTCCCCGACCTCTGAAGCCTCCTCTATCTCCTCCTCTGCCACCTCTAAACATACCAGGGCCTCCGCGGTCCATCAAGCCTCTGCCTCCCCTCATACCAGGCCCGCCTCTACCTCTTTCGCCTCCTTGGGGGGAAAAAAAACCAAACACAAAAACATTTAGATTAAAGGATAGCATATGCAAGCTAAATTGCGAGTTAAATGTAGGCCATACACATTCAATAGGTTTTCCCCAACCTTAGTGGTGCTACTAGGCCACCTCCTTAGAGCTACACAAGAGATTAGTAGGGCAATTGCACAACTAAGAAATCACGAGTAGCAATATGCTCCTCTAAAGATGGAGCAAATGGCTCCGGAGTAGCTACACAAGTAGAATGTAGTAGCAAGCAATCTTTTATGACTGTACATGAAAGTACGATCATGGGAGATCAACTACAAGCTGTAATTTGTGCAGCTTACTTATTGAGAACCGTTTTTGTTCAACAAGCTTAGTGTTTAACCACTAGTGATATTAGCACAACTGAGCAAATAAAGTCTTCTTGGCTGTCAGTCAAATTAGGCAGAGGCCCTTGGGGTGGATAAAACTTCAGTGTAACGTAAAAAAGAAATAAAATAAAAATTCCACCCACATAGCTTAGCTCTATAGCAGATGCAGCACTTAAGCAGTTTCAAGTCTACATGTGTGTTAATGAACCATATGCCAAGGGTAAGAGAACAGATATCAATGCAATCATGGTATGCATCAAAAATGTAGGTTTACTATTGGAAAATCAAATTAGACTTGAAATCTGAATTCTTTGTTTAAGTATCACACAACTGTAAGAGGGCCTACAAAAGATAACTCAGGATTCTTATCAGCTAGACCCAGATTTTAGCGAGAGGAAACAGGAAACACTATCTTGAACAGAATAGATGTTAAGTGCTGTGCTTAAAGCAGACCCAAGAAAGCCTGGAAACCTCTGTTCAAAATTGGAATCAGAGCTCCCTCTAATGTCAGAGCTCTAGTGACGTGACAAAAGGATTTTTTGGAACAATTTGCAGCAAGCAGTGAAGTAGGTGTATAAAGTGATAGATCATGTGACCAATGATTGGCATTTGTTACTGGAATCTCTCTGCCAGCTATGTGACCAAATAAGCTTTCAAGCACCCGCCTAAAATTCACAAAGCATACTCTAAGATTCCATGTTATTTCAGAAGTCAGCATTCAGGTTTACTTTAAGAAAGTTTTTCAGTAGAGTAAGAGACCTTTACCTGGGGGTGGGAATGGAGGAGGAATGAATCCTTCAGGTTTTGGAGCCTTGCACTGATTACACTCTGTTCGCCAGGCAAAGTTTTGATTACCACATCCCCTAAAAATACAGAAATATGCCAATTAACACATGCAAGACAAAATAAACTCCTCTAGACCAGTGACCAACTATTAGAGCTGATCTACAATACATACGGGTTTGGACACTGCCAGTCTCCAGCTCTGTGTTGTACATTAGGCCCACTGACAGGGCTGCCACGTGGTCCTCCGCGTGGCCCTCTTGGCATAAATCCACCACGATCCCCTCCTCTGCCAACCATTCGTGGCATTGGGCCTGCATTTTGAAGAATGTGTTAAAAAGTGCTTAGTCGCTGCTGAATTGCAAGTCAGACAATGTAAGCAAGAATGTACTCTTTAGACAAACTGAAAACCTTAGCTTACTAAGAACATTTCCTACCTCCTCTAAGGAGTGGTGGCTGTCCTCCTCGACCCTCACGTGGCAATAAGCCACCTCTCATGCTTGCTGGAGCCTTCTTACGAGCCATAGATACCTTCATTTTAGTTCCTTGAAATTCTTTTCCTGTACAAAACATCAAGCAGATATTGCTGACAATACTTGAAACTCAAGGATTTTACGTTAAAGCAATTCCAAGCTGACTTGCTTTCCAGCAAAAATTTAGATTGGTGTGACACCTACATGCTGCCCTGGGATGAAAGAGCTAGAACTATAGAGCTAGAATAAGGCCTCCTCCCCAAAGACAGCATAGTGTAGATATTTTTAACAGATTACAAACCATTTTCCAACAGAAAATTTAGTGAAACGTTTTAAGCATCTAACTTAGTAAAGGCAATAAGATAGTATAAGTCTACCAACCATCACATAGTTCCACGGCTGTTTTAGCTGAAGGTGCTTCTTCAAATGAAACCGTTCCATCACCCTTTGGCTTTCCCGTTTCCTTGTCTGTAAAAATGTTAATTAGCTGCAGAAGATTTAAAAAGGAAGAGCAGCAAAGGGAAACCATGGATTACAGTAAGGCACACATTACACAATTGGTTTATGTTTAATGTCACTTAACATGGCTGCAAAAAACATTTGGATACAGGTAATTTCTGTTGACAGTTTTATCATTTTAAGAAAAAAAAATGTTGGGGTAAAGTATGCGTTCACAACTTTTTGGATGTTTAATTCGGCTTATGTCAAGTTAATTTGTGCAAACTTTCACACTACATACAAGTTATACCGCATCGATGCTCTGCGGGAGGGGGGAAAAAAAAAATCCTTTGTTAAACAGAAAAGACCACTCCCTCCAGATTTAGCATCACTGTTACAAAGGACTTGCTATGAGTATGTTGCCCCGTCAACTGCCCCTGTACAAACCAATGAGTCTAAGTGGCTAATAGGGACCGTCTCAGTTGCAAGGCTTAGCTATGAAAGTCAGGGAATAAAGAGGCAGTGAAAACGTAAAATTAACCCCATAGTACATCACCGGCACCGGGCCCGTTTAAACAGACTCCATTTACAATTGTAAAGTACGCTGTCGGTTTTACAATAGAAGCGATCTGGCAACTCAGCTGTCGCCAGAGCGCTTCTCCGGGCCAGCAAACGGGCTGCCCCTCACGTCCAACACCCACGCGTTTTGCGGGCTCCACTATGGGCCCGGCTTCTCTGGTGTCGAGGGGAAGTTGGGGAGGAGATCGGCGAACCTCCATTCACCGATCCCTCCCCGTACTATGGGACCAATACAGATTACATCACTTCCGGTCCCATAGCTGTCAGTTCTGGGCTCCTGAAGCCCAACAATAAGCGATTGAAGTGCGATCTGCACTTCAATAGCTAATCTCAAGTGTAAAGGAAAACTAGGGGGTCTTCTGGACCCCAAGTATCACCTTTAAAAAAAAAAAAAAGAGTACCTGTCACCACCAAACTGCTATCCCATGGGGGCTTGTAAGCCTCCCTATGTGACATCAAGTAAAAAAATAAAAAACGTTTTGTAAATTGTAAAAACAAAAAATGTTTTAAAGTCCACCGTGAGCACGCAGGTCTTCACGTAAGCATGCATCAGTGTGCCTACACGCTGGAGGGCAATAATTCTACGGCCAATATTTACATGCATCTCTTAACGGATGACCTGTAGGGGGCTTTTAAAGTGTCGCCTATGGACTTTTTGGGGGTACTGAATTTTGCGGTTTCAAATGCACACAATTTTTAACCTGGGCATGTTGGGTATCTATTTACTCGTAATCTCATCTTTTAAAAAAATTATTAGATTGTGTTTTGGGGCATTTTTCTCTAAATTTCAAGGTTTGATTATATGTTGCGCTAATATCGTACAACATAAAAATTTGCAACTGCTGCCATTTTATTCTATATGGACTTGGCTTTCAGGAAATACATAATGTTTGGGGGTTTGAAGTAATTTTTAGGCCTAAAATGTGGATTATAACATGGGTACAAAAATTGGAAAAAAAAAAGGCCTTGGTCACTAAGGGGTTAAACAGAAGGGCAAATTAGGTTTTCTGGCTAATAAAGGCAATATCTGGCCCATAAGGCTGCCTACTTAACATTTTTGCATATTGGGAAACTGTTTACACATCAACATCCAGTATGCTTTAATGTCACTCACCTTGACCTCCCCACAGTTTTTAAAAAACTCCACCAACTCTTCGACTGTCACATTTTCATTTAGACCCTGCATGTAGATAGTGTTGTTCTCGGGTTCCTCTTCTGGTTCCATAGGGGGTGCTAAATGGCCAAAAATGGTACATCAATCATTTGTATTTAAAAAACAAACAAAACCCTCACAGTCTTAAGGCAGGGCTGGACAAATTCAAGGAGCTCTGTAGCCAATGCTCCTTAAAATTTACAGCTGTTGCCTAACCTTTGAGGCTCTCCCTAGTTGTCAATGGAACCTAAATGGAGTCCTAAAAAAAAAAAAAAAAAATTCTGTTGGCTCCTGAATTCAATCGTTTGCCAACCCTGGTCTAAGGGCTTATGTATATGGGCATCTGCTCACATGTGAACTGCTTTTATCCACATGCAAAAAAACATGGAAGAAATTGATTTAGTTTTTAAGTACTTCTGAAGAACTCAAAAGGCAAGCTAAAATGCACAAAGTGTTTTCTAGTCTACACAAGACCTTAAGGCCAGACAAGCCAGTCTTGCAATGCCTACTGGGATTCACCACAGCTGGAGGGCTGAAGTTCGGCTACCTTTGATTTAGAGACTGAAGTAGAAACTTCACGTTTATGAAGATCATATCACTATCAAGCATCACCTGATTTTTCAGGATATACAATCTGTATTTTAGCAAAAATACATACCGAAGTCAGGTTCAGGGCCGTCATCCAGAAGTCCTGATAGATGAAAAAGTACAAAAAGAAAAGTTAGTAAAAAGAAAATATTCCCTGTGCAACACAAACATCAAAAATCTACAAAATACCATGAAAAATGGGGGTTCAAAGGCACACAGAACAGGGGCATGAAATAACCATCTTTGGTAGATTGTGTGCTTCATAAATTCTTGAGTCATGGGAAATAAATAACTCTAAATTACATATACTGCACATTTACTGCTATTATACAGGATGTATTGTAGCAGTAAAAAGGCCAGATTCTTCTGGAGGGGCAGGGGCACTTATAACCAACTGTAAACCTTTGTGTGCCCAAGTGTATGCAAGCATTTGCACAAAATGGTAGCAGTAAAAGGCCAGATTCTTCTGAAGGGGCAGGGACACTTATAACCAACCAATTGTAAACCTTTGTGTGCCCAAGTGTATGTAAGCATTTGCACAAAATGGTAGCAGTAAAAGGCCAGATTCTTCTGAAGGGGCAGGGACACTTATAACCAACCAATTGTAAACCTGTGTGCCCAAGTGTATGTAAGCATTTGCACAAAATGGTGTGCAATAAAAAAAACCACTTCCCCAAATTACACACATCTGGATTTGTTTGGGATTTTTTTTTCCTTCATGTTATGTAACCAAATAACCATTTATACCCTTAAGTAATGCCAGCCAGACCCTTAAACGTTTGCACACAGTAAATTTTACACCATGTTTTGGTGTGATCAAGTAAAAATAAAAAAGCTAAAAAATTATAAAAAAAGGGAAAGGGATACTGTTCAGTGTTACACTACCCATTTGTAATACTCAAAAACTTACCACCAGGCTTACTGAAGCCAGCTCGATCTCCACCGCTGCTGGGAGAATAAAGGTGAAGAAATGAAGGCCTTTTCCCTTTAAAGAGCCATAAAGCATTCTGGGCCTCGAAGGGGGTTCAAGGGTACAGAGCCGGCAGTGGCTTAACATGTCCATACAATGCATCTGTCTCAGCGTGGCACTAATCTTCAAGTATGTTTGTGTTTAATTCAAGATTCAGCCTGAACATTTACAATATCCAAAACAGACCTTTTAGCTAAGTGGGCTCAAAACCTAGGTGTCTGTATTAAGCGTGCAATGCTCATTTCATGATTTACAGATTCTACTGCTGCAAGACATATACCCCACAAACTAAAGCACTCAAATACAGCTGTGTTGAGACCCAAATCTGCAGGACCACTATACACTCATTCAGAAGGGCACATAAGTACATCAGATGCTTCTTAATCTTCCCAGCATTAAAGCATGTCCAACCACCTCCATCACAGATAAGCAGAGCTACCATACTCCTGCAATGAAGTCCAAGGAGCCACAATGCACGGAAGTGAGTTTTCACCTGCCCCAATGGTTTTATTTACCAACTTGCAGATACGACAATTTTGCAAATAGATGAACGAGGTTGCCAAACATGTTAATGCATGTGAAATTGTTAGGCAATAAGCCGTGACCTTTTAGAATGCTTATTCATCCATCGGACTGAGCTTTTTTACAACCAGAGTTTAGAAAGTAATTTCTATACAAGTTTTTTTTTTTTTTATGAAAGGGGTTTAACCTTTACTAAGCCTGTCCAGCTATCAATTTAAGAAGTGCAGATGTTGACTTACTGAAGGTGCATGACCCAGATTCTCATCCTCCCTCTTGCATCACTGCTTAGCTTTTAACAGAACCACAAAAAGCATGTGCAAATGAAATGTCCCAACACTTACTAGGCACATGCTGTGGTTACTGAAAACCCAAGGAGTGAACAATGGTTAAGCATGCCAACCCTGGATACTGCACACATTCAGAAAGTCACTGATGGCTTCCATATTTCTTACCCGACAGGTAAGAATTTAATATCGAGCAGGTTCAGGTTAACAAATTATAGGAAAAAATTGGGGCAAACTATACCCCACTGTAGAAGCATTGCACCTTTAATACCCATATCTGCATCGTTAATTACATTGTAGTAGCATTCAGCTTTTAACACCATACAAAAAAAAAAGGAAAAAAATTACAAAAATTGGAAACTAGACAAAACTACAGCGTACTCTTTATCCTTTTTGGTCACATTTTAGTCTAGAATTTACAATTTACAAAAACACTTTTATATTTAGGCCTGATAAATTAGCAAATTCTCCTCTCCATTTAGACACCGAGTCCCACTTTTCATTATGCTGCCGGCTGAGTGAGTAATTTATAGAACTGAAGTGTATACAACGCTCTCACTTTGTAACCTGTGGCATATAAATTTGACAAAGCATGTTAAAATAAGGGATTTTCATGTACAACCAATAACAAAACACATCCAGAAAATTAAGAAAAAAAGCATTCATGTGGTATTCACTTGAGTCAGATACATTACCTACCTTGTAACATCTCTGAAAAACCTGCCCACATCAGAAAAAAAAAACAATACAAAAAACGATGCCGTTGAAGGGACGTAATGCTTGCAACTGGTTGGCTGCATTATAAAATTCAACCATATATTTACATACTAAACCTAAGCCTGCTAGTGCTTTATGTTGTCACAGCTAACAGATCTCAGGCTTATCTACACGTTTTGATTTGCAGGAAAAAAAAAGGCAAAGAAAGCATAACACTATGCAGGAAGGCTTTTCAGAGGTTTTTAGCTACAAAACAGGCACGTTTAATATAAAACCATAAATGCATTAGAGATTTTCAGGAACACAGCGGAGGCACTGAATGACTTTAAATGGCTCCACAAATTAATTCATTGACACAAAAGCTGCACAGACAATGTAGTACAAAGTGGCCATCGTTTAAAGCAGACCATGAACTGATCAAAAAGGCCAATAGGGCTGCAGAGCTCTGTGCAGCTTTACATGAAAAACATGTATACTTACAGAAACCCACTTTCTACTATTACTGCAGTGTAAGGGGGTGAGAGACAATCATTTCAAAGCCTCCCAAACAAATGACATGTAAACCCAGATACCCCTAATAGTGCTGCTCTGAAAGGTAAAAAAACACAGCCATTAATAAGCAATAACCACCATAAATCCATTATTGACCCTTCCTTATGCGACTGTTCAGAACAGCACACTGGGGCCCAAGTACACACACGTTTCCAAAATGTAGTTCAAGGATCAGAATGGGACGTTTAACAGGAAGCCAGGAGTGTTTAAATAAAATCAGAGTAAAGCTTGTGATGAAACGAGGCTGGTGTTCCTGACTGCTTAACACTTATTGGTTAGAATATATATCCAAGCTTAATAAACCAAGGTAAAAAAAAAAAATATTTTATTAAAGCAGTCTGGTGTCTTATCCTGCTGCATGTCCAAAAATGGTGCGAGTAACCTGCAATGCCAGGCAAGTATCCAGTGACCAATTTGCTTTTGAATAGACTGAGCAGATCAGTTTTGTTTGGGAAGTTGCCTTCTATCAAAAAGGAAGTAACTTCAAGACCCAAAGACATAAAATGTGACTACCATTTAAGTTTCTGGCTTTGCAAGGCCACTCAAAATAAAATGACATCTGTGCTGTGCTCAGATGCATTCTTCAATCAGACTCCATCTAGATGGAAAGAAAAGGTTAATTCTTAAATAGTAGCTTTGTTCTTACCCAATGCCTCCACGGCCTCCCCTACTGCCACGGTTCAGGCCACCTCTGTCATACATGCCCCGGCCCCTACCGCGGGAATCCGAGCCTCCAGAGTTGCGGCCTTCAGAACCAGAATAACCTTGATGAGATTCCTGCCCATATGATCCTTTGTTACTTGAGTGGTCTTGACGATAACTACCTAAGCAGCCAAAGAGAGGGAGAGTGAAAAACTTTTTACTCTGTTTGTGGCGATACAAATTCGTTACTTAAAACAATTATAAAATGTTGTCACATTGCAGCGGAAATTATTAAAGTGATAAATGCCCTGTAGTATTCTGGTAGCAGAGCCCAAGCCATTACCCATTTATTAACATAATATTAAAGACAACCACTGTCGGTATTTAAGGCAGCAAAATCTTTATAATCTGTTTTTGGCATAATCTAATTTAATCTATTAGGTACCCACATACATGGATGCACTATTAACCTCTTGCCGTCCACCCGTAGTAAAAAAACGGACGGACGGCACTGCAGCATCTGCGGGTTGCCGTCTCCAGACGGCAATTTTTTTTCTGCTCGCGCGCCCCCTAGCGGAAAGACCCGCTAAATGCACACACCCGTTACCGGGTGTTTCACATATAGGCGATCGGCTTTATCAAAAAAAATTAAATAGAGCCCTCAGTGCAATAGGAGACCCCCAACCAGCATCTCTAATACTGTTACCTGTAACCATATACAAAAAGGACACAGCATTGCCACAGAGGCTTCCAAGCACTTGCATACAGTGGCATTTTAGAATGCCTGCATTGCACTTCCTCTCTCAACAGGTTAACTTTAAAACCAGGATGCAATATTTTTTAATGGTTGCTATTCCATCATGGATTCCTATTACTGATGCATCTTCATTTACACTAGCTAATAAAAGATTGCCCAAGTAAATAAAAAAAAAACAATTACTCACTTTGCTGGCCATAGCCACTGCTCTGTTGCCCATACTGGCTGGGTGGCTGGCTGCCATAAGATGATGAAGGTGGCGGATAGCTCGTAGGAGGTGGCTGTTGAGGCTGCTGCTGTTGCTGATAACTGCTCTGTTGGCCATAACCACCTTGTTGCCCATAACTGCTTGGCTGGCCATAGCTGCTCTGCTGCGAGTAGGAACTCGGTTGGCCATAGCTGCTCTGCTGAGTGTAAGAGCTTGGCTGGGAATAAGAACTCTGCTCATAACTAGATGGCTGAGATGTGGAATAGCTGAGAAGAGGGAAAAAAAAAAAAAAAAAAAGTTGAATAAAATGCTCACATTATTACACACTTTCCTCAAAGTCACCAGCAGTCTTAAAGACAGACATTTCCTTGCATGCAAAGCAAATC
Organism: Nanorana parkeri; assembly: GCF_000935625.1. Taxonomy (NCBI): domain Eukaryota; kingdom Metazoa; phylum Chordata; class Amphibia; order Anura; family Dicroglossidae; genus Nanorana; species Nanorana parkeri. The sequence goes on from NW_017307744.1 coordinate 388,076, forward strand.
TGTACTTTGCCCACACAGGCACTCTAAAAACAGAGCTAGACAACTCATGCTTTAGGGCCTGTTCACACTGCTGTGGTTTGTTTTTGCATGAACCTTTTTCTTTCTACACAGCACTGTAATGCAGCACATGTGAGGAAAAAAAAACACAACAGTAACGCAGCTGTGAACGTGCCCTTAAAACTGAGAAAAGACCGCTGTGAATGATGGAGTAGCAGCATTCTTTTGCTGGGATGCATTTTTCGTCATATTGTCTAGAGAATGGCTCTCCCTGTTGCTACATGCTGCCCCTGATATCAATAAAGTAATTCAGTAATCAGGGTTGGATAGGGTAAACATGCCAACCTCTTGATAGGCCCCTGGGAGATGGAACACATGTGGAAGTACTCTGCTGCTTTTATTCAGAATGTATATGCTGAAAAGGTTTTTGTTTTTTTACATTACGTTGACTTGGGCCAATTACTCCCTGTCCAAACTTTCAAGTATAGGCATGCTTTAAAGCCATGTTCCAACAGCATATACTCCCCTTTCCTTCACGCCACCTCTGCTGTGATCAGGTACTGGAACCAATGAAAATATCAATTGGCTGTTGTATACAGAGGAGTACATGACCGCTGGTGCTTGGTGACTGGTCTAATGCTGTCTGAGGGCAGGAAGACTAGAGCTTACAACAGTCTGTCTTGCTCCCGATAGCCAAGCATTAGCAGGAGAGTAAATGAAAGGAGTGCATAGGCTGGAAAATTTCCAGAAAGCAATATACATATGTACCTAGTTGGTGGGTAAGATGGTGGAGCAGTCACTTGTTGCATGGGGTAGCTGGCTGGGACCTGGGGATAGCTGTAGCTGCTCTGACTGTAGGCCACATTGGGCTGTGCATACGTGGCCGTACTTGGGGGAGGCTGGCTTGTATCTGCCGGCTTGCTTCCATCTTGGGGTCTTCATAGTAAAAAAAAAAAAAAAAGTTGAGGCAAATAAACCATCAGTATTGCTTGCAGGAGGAGCACACTTTCTTATACCAAAGTGTTCTAGCAAAGACAGGTGTAAACATGCCAACTTTGTTCAATCATTACCTTGCTGGAGCAGTGGTTGCAGGTTGCTGTCCATATGAAGGGTATGCTGGCTGGGCACCATAAGCAGAGGGTGCAGCATATGAAGCCTGGGTTGTGGCGGTAGTTGCAGCACTGGTAAGGTTAGACTGACATTTAAACACTTTACCTACCTATGAAAATGCTGGTGGCAGCCCAGGCATAACCACACACATACAAATGCAAACACGCACAACAAATGCCCAGGCATGTGAAAGTACCAGCTTTGGTACACAAAGTACTGCCCAATAATTCTAGGGCTAGGATTCAATCACTGACCACTGCTGTACACTCGAACTGCATGCCTGCTTTTTCCAGGCGATTACAGTCAGACACAGCAAAGGGGTCAGCAAGTAAAACTACTTCCTGCTAGTTATCACTAATTTCACCGGACAAAGCTGCTTTACCACACATTCACCTCCCCGAACCTTGCTTTCAAGGGGTAGAGAGATACTTTATTGAGTGCCGTTTGCAGCTACCTGTAAAGGAAATCAGCTTAAGCCTTCTGATAATGCCCAGATCCTGAAGGAAAAGAGCACTCCAATCATTAAAGGGTTAAACTGTACATTGTCCTAATATACGAGGATTAGAGCCACAGATAAATTGCCATTAAAATGACTTTATCCAGTCAGGTGTTAGACAAGCACACATTCATGTACATCAGAAAATCTTACCAGCAGGTGGCTGTCCATAAGCCGCAGCATAAGCTGACTGACCATAAGTGGCAGTGGTTTGTGCCTGTGTGTAACTGGCATCAGTAGGCTGCCCGTAAGTGCCATAACTCTGTTGCCCATAGCTTGCCTGAAAAGAGCAAACATGTAAAGGAATGAAATAAGAACCAGTCTGCAGATCTAAAAGGACAATACTAGAGCTACATGAGTAGTCTCAGCAAATAAAACCCTCACAAAAGGGACACATACCATTTTTTCGGCTTAGTGTGGGAAGGGTTAAAACAGCTCATGATTTGGTTACTTTCTTTTCCCTCGCCTGTCTCAGTTTAGGTGGTCAATAGGACAAAATCTCAGCAGAGGAGATTCAGAGGACTGTAAAAGAGGTTACATTCCCACGGTCCAAAACGGTTTTGGCTGGACATGGCCTAATTCACTTGCAGCATAAAATGTGCATTGCAGCTACCTTGTAGTGCATCCATAGACTGGTTAAGTCTTAAACCAGCCCCTGTGGATTCTCCTTGGAACCTAGGCTCAGGATGTACATGGGACCTTGATTTGTACCCTTTCAATTGGAGAACATCAGGGCCCCTACTGTTGCCTGGCATTTAACATTTGAAAGATGAGCATGGCTTCCTTTCAACTTGGGCAGAAAGAGGACCCTTGTGCAATATGGACTTTGCAACATAGGGGCTCAGCAAGGAACAATTGTGCAAGCAGCCCTGTTAACTGCCCTTCAGTGCTATTACACAAACCTTTTAGCACTGGATAGCTCACATTTCTGCTCATCCATGGGACTGGCTCTGGGCAGGCATTTTTTTCTTTCTACATTTAGCTCAGGCTAGCAGGGAAGCCTGCGTTCATTTTGTACAAGTGATGTCGCCAGTCGGCCAGATCATTTGTAGCTGCGTGCTTGTCCGTTCCCCCCTATCTCAGATTATGATCAACAAATATGATCTGTGTAGACACAAATTACAAAAAAATTAAAAACTATATCCCTCCCACCCGTATCCATTCATGTTTCTGTTTGGACTTTAAAACCTGGCCATTGAAAAATGTATGTATGAAAAACATGGGATGTGACTGATTCAACTTCCTCTCATCAAATACTTTTGACATTTGAGATATGTACATTGTAACTTCCTTGCAATGATGGAGTATTGCATTTGGAGGAGCAGGATGCACATGTATATTGAAGAACCATGAGGAAAAAATATGACAAAATTAATGCTGCTGGATTTCTTTGAGAAAGAAAGGTTCAAATTTATAAATATATATAGTGCTATATCACTTGATTAGGATTTTATATAGATATTTTATTATGGAATAGCTTTATAGAGTCCCATAGGGTTTGTTTGAGAGTTGGGGGGGGGAGGGGGGGGGGGGGGTGTCTTCACATGTGTGAATCAACTAGTTCTTTATAAACTATGCACTAACAGCAAGGTTGGTACCTTATCAATTCAACATGGAGGATGAATCAAATATACACGTATCCATTTTATACACTAAAAATCAAATCATGGATGGAAACAAGCATTTACAAAATATGGAGGGCATATCATATACTTCAATGGAAACTGAAAGGGGGGGGGGGGTTAGACAATCTGGAGCAGTTGTCCATAACCAAAATTAGTTCAATTGAGCTTTAAGAATAAGACAGAAGCCGATTGGTTGCCCCATGGGCAACTGCTTCAAATTCTGTCTGCTCCAGTTTTGCCTATTCCCCTCACTGTGTACTTGCCGAAAATATGCACATTTTCCAATAAAGTCCCACTGTATGCACAAGTCCCTCACTGCTATTTATTTTTATATAAAGAGGGTCAATACCTGAGCAGTTTGTGTGTATCCTTGAGCTGGCTGGGCAGAGTAAGTACCATAGCTGAAATACAAGAAACAAGTGAGCATTAAGTGTATAGGAAGGAATAACAGCAAATACAAAAGATTACCTTGCCTGCCCATATGCCCTTTAACAAAAACCACAACCGACAGAACAGAGCGCACACTTACCTCTGCTGTGCACCAGCCTGGCTATAGGTGCTATAATCTACAAGAGAAAAAGAAACATGTTGAAATGTGTTTTGCTAACAAAACAAAAAAATATATAAATTACAAACATAAGCAGGTGATTATGCATGTAGCATTGCTCCTGGCAGAATGTGGATCATTTACCAAGACATGAGTATTTATACCAATGTTTTCCCCCTGTAAAATTCAAATTTAATCTCTAGACTGATGTCAGACAGGCGATTCTGTACTAGACTAATCTCAGCAGAAATCGCTACGGTCAGCAATTAGCAACTTTTAACTAGCAATTTAATCACTAAAAATCAATTGACTGTTGCTACAAGCTAAACTAGTGCTAGAACATTGAGTTGATGTGCTCTTCTACAAATTGCTGCCCTTCAGCAATTTGTAGCAAAGCACAGAGGTGAATAAAAAGTCATTCTATAGATTAAAAAACTATAAAAAAAAGGATTACTGCAAAAAACACCTAACACTAGGAATTACAAGATCACTTACTTCATGAAAAAATATATTTCTGTATCAGGACAAGTAGATTGTCAGGAGGGAGAAGTAGATATGGGCCCCCCTTTAGTCCCTGGAAAGTATTTTTTGTTTTAAAGGAGAATTATGAGGCAAGTGATTTTCACTGAGCCTCATAATCTGAGCCGACCTCGGACAATGAAACTGTCACAGGCCATATCAGTATATCGGGAAGTGAGCGAACACATACCGCCGTTCGCTCACTTCTCAATCCTGTCACTGCAGAAAGCCATGACAGGGGAGGGACTGGATTCTCCCCGCCCCAATCCTCCAGCACTGACTGGCGGAACGGACAGGGGAGGATACAGCTGCCTCTAGATAGGCAGAGCCAGCTGTCACTCATGCAGCTGGGCGAATCCAGACAATTATCAGGATTTGTTTCAGCTGCGGCGTGTCACTACACCGCGATACTGAGCTTTGGGTAACGGGAGGACGCTAGTTTGTGTCCTCCTGTTACCCTTCAGAGAACTATAGGGGAAAAGCCCTAACCCCATAGTTCTCCTTTAAAATTTCCACACCCCTGTAAATGCTATGGAATAGCAAAGGATACTAACCCCTTCGTGACTGACGACGTACAGTGTACGTCGCCAGCATCGGGGCTGTTTAAACAAAACGTGTTTAAAGTGACACTTAACTCGAGTCAAATCTTTAAAATGGATTCAAGTACCTTAACTGTCAACAAAAATGTATCTCATTTGTGTATATTCCAAATACCATTCGCACTCCTACGGAATTAGAGCATAAAAGAATCTGTGGTGCTCAAGGTGACCACACGGATGGCGCCGTGCAAACACTAGCAGTAATCACAAGGATTTCACCGGCACACACTTGGAAATTCAAATATCAATATTTTTCATTGATATATTTATTCAGTGAAGAATGTCACATAGTGCTAACGTTTCGGGTCCTCACAGGGATCCTTCATCGTCACTGTTGCTCTGATGAAGGATCCCTGTGAGGACCCAAAACGTTAGCGCCATTTGCCATTCTTCACTGAATAAATACATCAATGAAATATTCATATTTCAATTTCCAAGTATGTGCCAGTTAAATCCTTGCATTTACTCTTATTTGGGTATCACTCAGCTACAGATCCTCAAATCATCTCTGAATTGGTGCAGACACTGTGCTTCCTCCTGGAGGGTGGCTACTTTTGTTCCCCATGGTCCCTGTGTGTGTTGTAAAGTAACCGCTCCAAGCTCACTCCCCTGACTACAAACTCAGTACAAATCAATAAACTAAATATTAAATTGTAGTCCATCACAGGAGTGAGCATGGAGCAGTGTCTACTTTACAACACACACAGGGACGATGGGGAACAAGAGTAGCCACCCTCCAGAAGGAAGGACAGTGTCACCACCAAATCAGAGATGATTTGAGGAGCTGCAGCCGAGTGATACACAAATAACCATTAACAAAAATGTATCTTAAACTGTATCAGTTTCTATCTTCAGTTTGTTCAGTTAAAGTGACAGTCAAAGCTTTAAAGCTTTTTTTTGCCAATGTTAAAGCACTTACCTTAAATGATGTCTCTTAATCCGATCTTCCTTTCCCGTCCTTTTCAGCCTTCTCTCCAGCGCTGCTGCGGGTCTCCGATCCAGCACCGACTCCTCTGTCCTTGCTGGCACTTCCTGTCCCACGGTGTCTGTATGCGGGTGCACGCGTCCATGTACTTACCTTGTGTCTCCTTGCCAAAAATCTGAACTGCGCCCGCCCCAAGATGCTCTGCGGCCGCCTGAGAATGTTCACATTTTCGGATGGGAGCGCGCGGGGAAGACAGGTAAGTTTAAACCGCGTTTAAAAAAAAACACACTTTTGCATATATCTACTGCTTGCTAGCAGTAGATATATGCAAAAAACCCAGAGGGTTTAATAACCCTTTAAGATCTGAAAAAGATAGAAGCCGATTGGTTGCCATGCACAGCTGTTAGATATTTTTTTTCTGCTCCAGTTTCGAGAAACTCCCCCCCCCCATTGTTTCAAACATATATATGGAGCAGATGCTTTGCTTTTCGCAATTTTGCAGTACAAATATGTACAGCCATAAATGTTTTTTCAGTTTAATAGTAAATGGATTTTTCTGCTCTTCAGCTCCATTAGCCAGCAGTCACACCCACGCATGCCGTGAAAAGGGCATCACGTTTGCGCATGCCCCCACTGAATTTGAGGCCTGAACACATGACAAATGCAGCAAAACCACTCAGGTAGAAGATTTCGCCACACGTTCTGCAAAAACTCGCATCTTCCTGGCTGTGTTTGGGGTGCCATTAGAAATTAATGGCAAAGTAAGTTCGTTTTGCTTTGTTTGTCAACTTGCACCAAAGCACATGTTTTTACGCACAATCATAGAACGCACAGATGTGAATGTGGGCTTGGAGAGATCTCCCCTTCTGCTTACTATCCTGATAAATAGTTTCACTTGAACTTTGGGCAAATACAATCTCAAACACCCCCCACCGCAAGGGTGAATTGCTCTTTGCCAGGGAAGCAAATCTATAACAAACCACAACCTCCATTGGCTCATAAACCGGTCCCCTTCATCCCATCTCCTCCTCCACTCCAGCAATGGAATATCCCTCTGCATTCTCACATTCTATACACTGTATAATATGTGATGACTCACAGGACCTTCGATCGCTGGAGCAGAGCAGCAGGGACTGGAAAATACTTACACACCCAGCAAATCCAGCGTTCTGTTGTGATCACCATGTTCCTTTCTGATATCAGGAAACAGCCATCTTCCTGATGACATGATCCAGATTAGGGATGCACCGATACCGTTTTTTTGGTATCTAGTGCAGATTTTTTCCCCCAGTATTCGCCGATACCAGAAGTCCCATTAAGGAAACCGGGCGGTTTGTAATGACTTGCAGAACGTGTGGTCTCCATGCTCCCTCGTCACCAGGTGAGGAGGAAGAATGGAGCTGGCTTTCTGATTGGTCACCAAGTGAATACTCAGTATCAGCACATCCCTTCTAAGCCAACGCCTCCTGGGATATGCAACAGATATCCCAAGGGGCTGCAGGAGCAAGACTACACGTTACTCTCACTTAAGTGTGAATGGGAGGCAGGGGGCACTCTAAACAGGAAGCTTAGGACAAGAAAGATGAGAATGAATCTAGAAGTCAGATTTTTTTTTAGATTGTGGGGGGAAAACTGGCTGAAAGTGTAATTTGGCTGAGAGGGTCCATTTTGAGAAGTGATCCTGCTGCTGCTCTGTGTAGGGACTCCCTCCTTCCCAGAGAGCACACTGGACTACTCCATGATCCAACAGACCACCAAGCAAGACAACCTAAGCATTGATTCAAGGCCAGTGAATAACTGGAGCAGCCCATATCCCTGCCTTTTCCCACAGCCACTTCCCTGTAAACACGCAGGTCATGAGGCATTTACTCCATGTGTTTTTACACACAATGCAGTAATTACACGGCACAAGCTGCCTATAAAGAGGTACATCTAAATAGCTCCGCGGTAGTCAAACGCCCAACTAAAAGCAGAGTGGACAGATTGAGGATCCCCCAAGCCTGCTCGGGCCTACCCAGGGTCAACTTGGAGCACTGAACATATGAAAACATTTTAGGCGCCACCAAGCCCACCGTGTAAATATTCAGCATTTTAAAGTCTGACCAGCACACAGAACTGCATACACTAAACACCGGGAGATTAAAAGGATTCGCACACCAACCCTGAAACCCTGCTGGCGCCGGCGGGAATGGCAATGGAAACGCTGCCGATAGATTGCTTGCTGGGTTATCCATGGGCACCGTGCCTACAATAGGTCGATGTGCAGACCGTGCGTCAATGTGAGTCTGATCCCGGGCCTGGAGCTCGTGTACCCGCGCGGAACGCGCCGACCTGTCCGGCTGAGGCCTAGGGCGCGGAAACTAAGCCCGAGCAGGCAGCGTTCCACGAACCACAAAAACAAGGCCGCTGCGGCCGTGTGGTTGTGGAAGAAACCAGCCAGGTCACGTTAAACTAAACGCCGAGCACACAGCCTGGTTACGCAGATAGGTTTCATCACACGAGTCCGCTCCGTTACTCACCGGTGGAAGCCATTTTGTGCGCCCTCGCTGTTCCAACGTCCGTGTAAGGAGAGGGTGAAGCGCCTGCGCAGTACTGACCTCTCGGACTGTACCACTATGAGTCTAGGAGAGGGAAGATCCGGGGACCTGCCTTTGCGTCAAAAGAGAAACCTGGGGGCACCTTTTGTGTGCTGCTCTGTAAGGATGGTGTACGGGCTTTTGTGAGAGCCGCACGAAGCTGCAAAAAGGTATTTCACGCGGGTGGCGAATCCCCCCCCCCTTGTTTTGGTTGTAGTGGTGTGATCCGTTGGAGGGTACAGTTGCAGGGAGCAGCAGTGAGGGGTAAAGGAAAATGGCCTGGGCCTGGTTCATATAGTACTATTGTGTGACCTTTTCTTACATGAGTCCTTTGTTTGCTTTCTGTGGTAACCTAGTGTGTCCTGCCTTTATCAGTCAGACGGCCATATGTATCTGGTTTCCTATGTCAGGCAATAAAGTAATACAGTTTATTCCATGCATTCACTCCCAGCTCCAATGTACCTGCTGGCTGGTAGATCATTTTTATTCATCTTAAACTACCCATACGCCACCAAATATTTTCATTTTTAGAACATTCATATTGACTGTAGTGACAAGGAAAATCCAAGGAGCAGCACGCAAAATGTTCCTTGTCTGAATGAAGGGAATTCTAATGGTGAATGTGATACTCATGTGGGAAAAATCGTACACATTGTAATGCACAAACAGAAATCCGTTTTAGGGCTTTTGAACAAAATGAGTTGATGCAAGGATGGCAATGTCCAGTGCCCTGACCAATCATTTATTATGAACATTCAAACAAAATTCTAATTGTGTACGGCTTCTTTGAATTGTGAGGACAAAGTCAAGACTCCATGAAGGGTATTTTATCAAAACGAGCAGACAGAAACTGGAGTAGTTGCCCATGGCAACCAATCAGCTTCTATCTTTCATTATGAAAGCTTACCTGAAGAGAGAAGCTGATTGGTTACTATGGGCAACTGCTCCAGATTCTGTCTGCTCCAGTTTCGATAAATTCCACCCATTGGGGTTGATATACTACAGGCAAGTGGGCTGTTCACTTTGGAGGTGAATTTTCCGTTAGCTTAGTGAAAACTGAAATGACTGGACCCATGTTGGCCTATGGGGAATCGGATGTAAACGGACATGTGTCCTTTTACATCAGATTATCCCCGGTTTTTCCGGACCTGGCCATAGTCGGGGGAAACTGGGTGTAAACAGACGCCCATCGGGCAGACACGATCAAACGATCAAACCATCCATTTGAAAGGGGCCAAAAGGAGGAGACACACAAAATAATGGGTGAGACTGCAGGAGAGAAAGAGGAGTTGCACACGAGTGAGTGCAAGGAGCACAGGCTTCAGGTCACACATACTGGAGAGAAAATAGGACTTGACAATATTACTGCACACCAGTACTGACCAGTACACAGTGTGCTTCAGCCCATTAAATACATTCGCTGAGGCGCATTCTAAGTGATGCAATTAGCCCCACCCCTTACTCTTATATTTTTTTTGGGGGGGTGTACAATTTATGGAAAATGGCTGCCGAGGTGTACACAAATGGAAAATGGGTTGGGAACCACTACCCTAGGTAATATAAACCTTCTCTTACCAAGTTTAGCTTAGGGTCCTCAAGGAGGCTAGACATCTCTTCCAGTTCTGCAGGTTCAAGATCTATCAAGGGGATTTTTCCCTTTTATGATCAACAGCTAAGGGTAGGTTTAGGTTAGATACCAATTCTGTAAGCCTTTCCAGTAAGCCGCTCAGTGCAGGTTTTCCAAATTTGTCAAGTACATTGTTGATTTCACTAAGACACCTCAGCAGCAGTCTTTGTTAAGGCATCTTGGATGTATCATGCTAGCCACAGGGCTCAGCTCTATGTGTCACAGTAGTGATGGCTATAGATCTACTGCACTGCTTATAGGTGGCCATACACTGCACGATTATCGTACGATAATCGTATGCGATCGGTTTTTCGTACGATAATCGAGCACCAGGCCAGAGCCGTGGCATCTGCACTTGCCTGACCCTGTCTCTAAAGACTCACTCCTTATGTAAGTAGGCTGCTAGCAGGGCTTTGTCAGGGGGGTTCCCTCCACTTTATTAGTTAGGGGCAGTGTGGTGCTTGGTGCATCTGACCGGAATTGTTAGCAGGCAACCCGACCTCTGCTTTTTGTGTGTGCAGTGTCTCACCGGGGCTGTGTGCGCCGTCTCACCAGGGCTGTGTGCGCCGTCTCACCAGGGCTGTGTGCCCCGT
>NW_017307744.1:399297-409499 GCF_000935625.1 Nanorana parkeri
TCTCACCAGGGCTGTGTGCGCCGTCTCACCAGGGTTGTGTGCGGGGTCTCACCAAGGCTGTGTGCGCCGTCTCACCAGGGCTGTGCGATCTCACCAGGGCTGTGTGCGCCGTCTCACCAGGGTTGTGTGCGGGGTTTCACCAAGGCTGTGTGCGCCGTCTCACCAGGGCTGTGCGATCTCACCAAGGCTGTGTGACAATACCTTTTCTATTAACACCTGGGCGTTAACAGCCATGTTGTGAAGCAACCAACTGAAAAGCATAGCACAAGATGGGACCTAGCTGGTCTAGGCAGACAAGAAGACAGGAAGGAGTTTCTGTGAGCAGACGGACTGAGTCCGCACAACAAGCCATAAGTATAATGGACTATATTGATCCCATGGAGCTACCAGACCATCCTTTGCATTGATAGAAGATCCCTTGTCCTTGCTACCACTTTTTCTAGCTTTTTGTTAAAATGGGACACCATGAGATCCATGTCTGTTCCCCACCTGAGACAAGGCTATCAAAAAATCTCTAGGTAGTAGGACCGCTCCTCCAGGGTACTGCCTGCCATCTTTCGATGCCTGACTTTTACAGCACGGAGTGAGCCAAAACTGTTCTAGCCTTAAGTTCCAGAACTTTGATGGGGAGTTGGGCTTCCTCCTTGCTCCAGTGGCCCTAGGTTGATAATACGCCCAAGACGACTCCCCATCCAAAAATCTATCATCATAATCGCAACTAGTCCCTTATGCAAAGGGTCTTCTGTGTAGGATCCTGGAGTGATCATGCGAAAAGGAACCCCTTTATAAGCAGCCACCATGAGACTCATGCAAGAACATGAGGAGAACCACTGAGAGATCCAAATATGCCTGACCTGATCCTGCAGCTTCAGGAGCTTTTCCTGTGAAAGAAAAAGCCTTGCCAAGCTGGTATCCGGGATTAGCCCCAAGTATTCCAAATCCAGAAATGGGGAAAAGGGGGTCTTGTTGAGGTTTAATAGCCCAGCCAAAGTCCTTCAGTGTACACAGAGTGATGTGTACTTTGACATCCAAATCCAAATGCAACTCTACTTGAAGCAGCAAGCCATCAAGATGCCCCTGAGGTGCAGAAGAACTAACACAGAAACATAGAAGAGTAATGACAGAAAAAGACCACATGGTCCATCTAGTCTACCTCTTATTCGTTTGTTTATTGATTTATGTTTGAGTATTAATCTATGTTTGTCCCAAGCATGTTTAAATGAATTTACTGTTGACTCACTCTCTACATCTGCTGGAAGTTTGTTCAAAGCATCAACCACTGTTTCGGCCAAATATTTTCTGTGGTTAGTTAATCCAACACACCTTCTCAAAGCACATGCATTGCGGTGCACTGTGCTGCCAAAAATGCTGCATGCGTGAGTTTTGGTTCATAGTGGTGCGCTGGGCAGCCCGTTCAAAATATTGACATTAATGCAATACTATTTAACTCACTGCAGCAGACTGAGCTTGTGTGAACAGTCCCTTTAGATAAACTTGTCAGCCATTTTACTTTGAAAAGTAAACCTGTCAGCCATATTACTCTTTAAAGTAAACCTGTCAGCCATTCTCATTTTCAAAGTAAACTTCCTTTCTAAAAGATTATTTTTTGCAATTACTATCTTCAAGATACTCGCGGTCACCTGTGTAAGCCATAAAATTCCACTTTGCCGCTCTGAAATTCATTGTACCTATTATAGACTGGAAGTTAAGTAACACTAGTTTCAGAGAGGCACATAGCAGAAGATTTCTAGTATCTTGGGAAGGTGGTGTTGTCAGGTTTCTTACCTTTAGGTTCCATTCACACCTATGTATAAATTATCACGTTGCCCCAAAGCACATATGCAGTATAAGCAAACCACAACACACAGATGTGTATGGGATACCATTGCACATATTTAAAGCCCATTAAAACTAATTTACAAGGACACGTACATAATCTGATAATGTATCCATTTGCTAATGCAGGTTATTATAGAGGATCCAGAAGTGGACCTACTGCCTATGGTTGGATATATCAGGGTACACTCAGTACCTTATCCTACTTTCTTCAGTGCTCATCCCCCATTACTGTCGCAGCAGTTGCAACTGTTATATACAGCAGTGATCTTTCATCAATCCAATGATGCCACGTTGCTCACCACAGAAATTGGCATACACTGACCTGCCCAGCCAGAAGCCACACTCTGCATGATCTGCCCTCCCCTTTCCTATGTTTTACCCTCTATAGGATTGGCCAAGGGAAAACAGCATTCTTCACCCATTTGTGAAGCTACATTGAGAAAACACATGATGTCAACGCTTCAAAATCAAGGAAACAAAATGTGTAAAACCAGCATTAATATTCAGATTTTTGCAAAAGGCCACTTGTGCTCTCATTTTAAATTTTGCTCCTGCTCCTATGGAAGTGTAGGGAAGCTGTCCTGGATGAATGCAATAGTGAGTCTACAGCGCAAGTCAAGCACCTGATCTACCTTGTTAATTCTTACATTTTCTGTCTTGCAGGTGATACCAAGGATTACCAGACTCTGGAGAAATTCTAGACTTTGTAGAAATGCTGAGACTGGTGCTGGGGGCAGGACCAGGGCTAGGATGCGGTTTATTGATGCTTCTGATGGTGATTGGGCATCTAATGGTGACTTGCACTGATGTTGAACTGCATCTTGAAACCCTACAGGAAGTTTGGGATGGTGAGATGATTTTATAGTGTATTAAACAGAACTACTATTGAGTTGGCCATATTTTATACAATATGTTTTACAGGGTTATTCACAAAAGGGTGAAGAGTTTGGAGAAGGGAACAATCTAGGCCAAAACAGCTGAACTGGAAAGTGAGCTGAATTGGAGAATTTTTCCAAATCATCTATGTCGTCCTAGATTGTTCACTTCTCCTGCCTTCTTCAAACTCTTCACCCTTTTGTGAATAACCCTGACAGTCTTTATTTTTTGCATTTGCTAGCATAATAACAATTGCTCAACAGAATCTAGTTCTTATATTCCAACTGACATTCTTTATGACTTGTGTGATTTTTCTAGGAATGTTTTAAATTTTCCACAAATGGTTGAAGAATTTTGGAATTCATTAAACAAGTTACAGGAGAACTATGGGGTTAGTGCTTTTCCCCATAGTTCTCCGAAGGGTAAGGGGAGTATATACTCGGTATACTGAGACGCCGCAGCTGAAACGGATCCTGACAATTATGTTTGGATCTGCCCAGCTGCGTGAGTGACAGCTGGCTCTGTCTTTCTAGAGGCAGAGCCAGCTGTACCCGCCCCCTCCACCGTCCGTTCCGCCAGTCAGTGCTGGAGGATCGGACAGGGGAGGGGGGAATCCAGTCACGGCTCACCTGCGGGGATAGATCGAGACGTGGGCGAGCGCTGGTATGTGTTCGCTCACTTCCCGATCTACTGAGCCGACCTGTGACAGTTTCATTGTCACAGGTCCGCTCAGATTATGAGGCTGAGTGCAAAGCACTCACCTCATAATGCTCCTTTAAAGTGCATGGGCAAAATAAAAAATGAAATATATGATGCAGTCTGTCACTAGCATTAACACAGCACACAGTTTTTTTTTCTGTGCCCCCCCCCCCCCTTTCCTCATAACCTGAAACTATGTATGGGAATTTTTGATGGTGACAGTGCTTGTTCTAAGTTCCTAAGTGAATTTGCAGAGCAGTATTGTCACTCTCTGGACAGGGTAATCTTAGAGGGACATTTAGTTTTAAATAGACTTTAAGTAAAGGACAAATTAATTAATGCCTTACCACACCTATCAGCAGTTACAGTAACAGGTTTTTCTCTTGCGTTCATTGAGGAACACAAGAATTCAGAGGTTGTTGGGTTATACTGCTGCCCTAAGGAGAATTGGACACTGGGAACAAAAAAATGTGTCCAGCTCAATATAGCCCTTCTACTACCAGCATGCCTTAGTTTTATGTCAGTGTCCTAGCAGAATGGATGTCTCTTTAGATGACTGCTCTGCGAAGAACAGCCCAACTACTTTTTGCTAGCTACTTTTTTTCATACTTGTTTCTTCCTTCAAGACTTCTGTTGCATCAATATTTACCTGGTCCCTCTACTCAGCTATCCAGATCAATATCTCCTAAACCTGAATTTGGAGTGCCATACACGGACTCCGCTGGACAGGATGTGCAGGGCTAGCCTAGAACATGACCTTTGGGCACTGGTCTTTGCATTTTGGCACATTCCAGATCAGAGTGTACTGTGTTAGTTAGCATGGAGTGCTCTCCAGGTCCTGAGACATGGTTTAGCACCAGGTGTGACCCTGTCTCTGAAGGCTCATTTGTGAGTACTTGATGTGGGCTGAGCATTGGGATTTACCATCCTACTAGAGCCTTTGGGTGCCATTTACTGTAGCTGTCTGTTTACCATGGGGGAGGGGGGGGGGGTTAGCACTCTCTTTCCCATCATTCAGCTTTGAGGAAGTACCATCCTGATGCTGCTCCGGAATGCAGGTGACACTTCAAATATTCCTCAGTTTGTCTCTTCTGCCTGCCTACAGTGATTTGGTCACTTTTAAACACCTCACCATTTTCTTGTTGCATTCACCTTGCCAAGTAGCCTTATCGTGTAAAAAACTCTTTTTGAACTTACACAGGGATGAAGTGATGTTGACGCCCACAACTTCCTTTCATCCTAAGGTATTTTACCTTGACCAGGACATAGTCCTTCCATTCCTTCTTCTGACTCCAGTTCATCCGCAGGAGATCCACCGCTATTGTTTGGATGTATTGTAGTTTGTACTGTGTGTGTCTATCTCACAGCCACTGCTTCCATTAGAAAGACTGACTCTCTCTTTGTCATTGATGAAGGTCCCTGTAAAGGGGGACCTGCTTGTCGTTTCACCACTTCTCAGTGGATCAGACAAAACATCATGAAAGCTTATGGTCTCAAGAATCGTGTTCCACCCTTTTCTTGTCTCTACAAGATCCATAAGCGCTTCTTTGGCTTTCTGCCTTCAAGTTACTGTTTCTCAGATTTGCCAGGCTGCCATCTAGTCTTTTGTTCACAAGTTTTAGGTGAATGTTCAGGCCTCTTCTGATGCCAGGATTGGGTGTAAGGTCTTTCAGGCAGCTCTTTGAGCCCAACAGAAAACAGTTCTGTTACTGTTTTGTGCCCCACCCTCAATTGGACTGCTTTTGGAAATTCTGGCAGTCTCTGAATTCCTGTTTTCTTCAATGAAGGATAAACCAAATTGGATTTTTGTACTATTTGTAAAGTCAATTTCATGGGGTTCACTCAGGGACACAGGTCCCCTCTGTGTCTATGACTATGCTCTTGGTACTACTTGCCACAAAACTGGGAGTAGGCAGCAGTATAACCCAACAGTTTCTGAAGTCCCGTGTCCTTCAATAAACTCCAAGAAATGTTCATTAAGTAAAACAAAAATCCCATTTGTAAAAAACAAAAACCCATATGAATAAGTGCTAACCAATGAGAGCACAACTCCCAATATTATATGGTTTCTCCCAATCCTGTAACTGCCACAGCTTACATGTTATAAAAAGTATAAAAATAATAGATCTAGTGGCATAGCAGTGGTAATCAATTATTGTTATATGGGACCCTTAAAAACAAAAAACGCTGTGTCAATGCTAGTGAAAGACTGCCTCATGTGTATTTTTTTTTATTTGCCCACAGTTCCAATTTAAATAAGAAACAACACACCCAGCAGTGTTTTGTTATCTGTGGGCTTGTCTATAAACTAAATTGTGTGAAAAGCTTTTCTGCAAATGAATGAGAATGCAAAAGCAGCTCAATGCAATTCAGATGCAGCGTAAACTGATAAGCCAATCAATAGCAATCCAGAAGCAACTCAAGGCTACACAAAAGCATACTGCATTTGCCATGCTTGTACGTTTGACTCACATGTAAATTTACCTTTACATGTTAGGTGTTAATGCTTTTTTAAATTACAAATTCTTTCTGTCAGTTGTGCTTATTTTAGGTTTTGTACATTTATATGCTCAGCTTAAAAAAACTATTACAACGTTTAATTAATGCACTGTTAATTTGCCCTTCTATAGAAATCCAATAATTTCTGGACATTTTAATCCCTCCTCCCCAATCTATCTTAAAGTGCCAAGAGTCTGATAAAAGCTGGCCATATGTATTTTAACCTGATGATAGTTTCTGTAAGACTTATCAACAGTTGTGTAATACAATGGTCTAACCAAACAACAAATTCAATTTGTATGCGAAAGAAATATATTGTTGTTAGTAAATCTACAGAAGATGGCTAGCTTTATTCAGGAATATTGGAGGTGGCGGAAGGTCCTGCAAAGCACCAAGGACAGCTAGAGTTTAGAGCCTATTTCTTAGTTTTTAGTTCTTATGACATGGGAAGAACAGAGTCTTGTAGTTAAGTGGAATGTAAACACTACAGGACTGTGTTTGATAATGTTACGGATAATTAAGAGCTGGAAGGTAGCATGTGTTATAAGGAACGGTTCAGATGCAGCAATTGTCAGACCTCTGGAGGCCTGTTACCTCTGACTCTTAATTAAGCTGGCCATGCACTATGCAAATTTTGGTCAGAACCGGAACAAACCAGAAAAAGAAAGGTACTTGATTATCTACTTTGCAAGAATAGGGCTTATGAGCCCGCAACATAGTAGAGATCACCCCAAAAAAACCTCTCTCAGCACCTGGACCAAGATCAAGCATGGGAAAGAGGACCAAGATAAATTGGGCGCGGCCCGGCGGTGTCTGATACATCAGCTTAGGTTAGAGTACCAGGCTCTCTTTTGCTAGTCTGGAGCTAACATAATGGTAGGAATTCCTTTTGATGCAGTCCTCCACAGAAGTCGAGTAAAAAGCTTCAGCGGCAGGATGATCTTGGATTGAGATGCTGATGACTTCCCCACTCCTGGCATGTTCACCATGAAGAGGATCAGGACCCACATTTCCATCCACATAAAGACATTGCACCTTGAGCTGTGGCCAGACTTTTTTTGCCGCACTGATGATATATGCATGACACCCTATGATGTTGTCCAACTTGATCAACAATGAGTGGCTCTTTATTTACTATGACCAATGCAAAAGGGACAGACAATCACCTAGATCTGCAGCAGGTTGATTCCTCTGGCATCCAGAAACCCTGCACCCACAGTTCACTGAGAAAGTCTCCCCTACCACAGAGGCTCACATCCACGGAGATCTTCTAGTGGAGGAACAGAAAAGATCTGCCCTGAGGCACTATTGAACACAGAAGCCATCAGAGCAAGGACACTTTGATACTCTGTAGAATTTTGATTGTCACGGTCCAGGGAGAGAGGATATCTGTGCCAACTTAACAGTATGTTTCTCTAGGGGTTCTAACCTTTTTCTATTCAATCCAAAACTAAAAGAAAAAGTTTGGGGTATATTGTAGCTACACGTTAAGCACTTTAGCTCAATCTTTAGAGCAAGTTTGTACAAAATTGTGGAGTAAAGCATTGTGTAGTTATTTATAAATTATATCAATGCTTTTTTTTTTTTTCAATGTTGCCCTTTTTATTTTAATTCAACATTAAAAAAATTTAAAAAGTTCCAGTAATACTGATAAGTAAAATAGAAATAATAAAAAAAAAAAATCAGCAAGAAAATAAAAGCTTAGGGAAAAAGGGGAAGAAGGAGTCAATTAAGACTGATTAGGGTAAACTATGATTTTTTACTTGTCATGTTGCTTTAACTGACATCATATGCAGATGGAAGCTCATCCCTGTGACCTGCAGATGAATGAAACAGAGTAGATACAAAAGCAACAACAACAATGTTACTTTGTATTTCCCTACCCTGCATCTCTATCCTGCATGTGAACAGTGTATATCAACATTGTGTCAGATGATTCTTTTTTTTTTTTGACAGATGCAGCTGGAATAGCTGCTGTACTTACACATAAACCCCTGGCTATTATTTTTAAAAATGTATTGCCATTTTTAGAGCTGGGAATTGCCGGCAAATGCGAGGGGTGGGGGAGCGGCAGCAGGGCAGAAGGACTGGGCGTAGTAGACGCTCCCTGTGTATTTAAAATTTTACTTAGATGTTTTACATGTCCAAAGTATACAGCTGGTTAAGATATGCATCCTGGATGTTCATCAATGCCAAAAACGTTCCTGGTTGAAGTGGTCTTCACTTCATGCAGAATTTTCATGTGTATTGGGAGAGACAGAAACTCTATCTTGTACCCTGAGAACACTACCTCCTATACTCAGGCGGTGGGAATGTTCTGAAGCCAAAAATATGCACAAAGTTATAGACAAAGTTATAGGCCCTCTATATAGTTCACAGGTGCGTATGCAAAATAATTTGTCAGAGGATCTGTATGATTTGGCACTCCAGGGCTATCTTAGATTGGCTTGAGACCTAGCACTGGTCAAGCTGGAGGACTTTAGGTGAAGAAAGGTGCAGCTCTCCACATAAAGTCTGTGGGTCTTGGAAAGGAGAGTATGGGCAGTGACATTTTTGATGATTTCATCCTAGGAAGTAGGAAGTAGGGATGTCCGGCTACCGGTACTAGCATCAGTATCGGGACCGATACAGGGCATTTTGACAAGTACTTGTCAAAATGCCCCGATACAAAAAGTGGAGCTCCTCCCACCGGACCAGCGCTGACTCGCTCCTGCTCTCCCTCACGGCGCCGACTACGACCTCACCAGCGAGGCACATCGTGAGGCACTGGCCATCATCGAGCAGTGAGTTAGGCAAGGGGGGTCCCTATTAAGAATCTATTAATATTAGCAGAGGATAATTGTAAATCTATTGTCTGCAGTGTGTGCTCTATATGTACTACATATAGAATACACTGCAGACAATAGATTTACAATGATCCCCTGCTAATATGAATGGATTAAATGATCCATAGTACATAACATTTAGTTGTATTATGAATCATTTAACCCATTCATGTTAGCAGGGGATAATTGTAACTCTATTACTGCAGTGTACTCTATATGTAGTACATATACAGTACATATTCCCAATACATTGCAGCAATAGATTTATAATTATCCCCTGCTAACATGAATGGGTTAAATGATTCATAATACAACTAAATGTTATGTACTATGGATCATTTAAACCATTCATGTTAGCCGAGGATAATTGTAAATCTATTGCTGCAGTGTACTCTATAGTACACTGCAGTACATGGTACATGTACCATAGTACATGTACCATAGTACATGTATGTTACATAGTACATGTATGTTACAGACGTCCAGTACATTGCAGCAATAGATTTATAATTATCCCCTGCTAACATGAATGGGTTAAAAAGATCCATAGTACATAATAGTACAATATGTAGTTGTACTATGGATCATTTAACCCATTCATGTTAGCAGGGGAGAATTGTAACACTATTTCTGCAGACTGCAGTGTACTGGACGTGTGTACTGTATATGTACTATGGATCATGATTTAACCTATTCATGTTAGCAGGGCAGAATTGTGAGCGCCTCCCACAAGCTGGGCACCGAGACGCGATGCAGCGATCCTGCCCAGCACCGACTACGAGAGGCACCGCGTGAGGCACAGCGTGAGGCAACAGGGATCGGAGTGAAACTGAGTGAGGGAAGCTGCAACAGGGCTGGCTGTAAATCTATTGCTACAATGTACTGGAAGTGTGTACTATGGATCATGATTTAACCTATTCATGTTAGCAGGGGAGAAATTGTAACTCTATTGCTGCAGTGTAGTGGAGGTGTGTGCTGTATACATGCACTACATATACAGTACACACTTCCAGTGCACTGCGGTAATAGAGTTAAAATTCTCCCCTGCTAACATGAATAGGTTAAATCATGATCCATAGTACACACTTCCAGTGCACTGCGGTAATAGAGTTAAAATTCTCCCCTGCTAACATGAATAGGTTAAATCATGATCCATAGTACACACTTCCAGTGCACTGCGGTAATAGAGTTAAAATTCTCCCCTGCTAACATGAATAGGTTAAATGATCCCAGAGGCAGATGCATGATCGGATGTGTAGTTTCACTGTAGCTGCGTGAAAGCAAATGCAAATGTTTTATTGTTCTAAAACAGTCTTAAATTAAAGTTCTTCATAAACATAAAGAAACTGGCCTAAAATCATTAGTCTGTATTGTTTTTTTTTTTAAATGTCACCGGTCCCTTTAAGAAAAAATATTGGTAATTGGTAGGGATGTCCCAATACCGATGCTAGCATCGGAATCGGG
>NW_017307745.1:0-30686 GCF_000935625.1 Nanorana parkeri
TATGCATCTCATATTCTATGCCCCGTTGGGGCGGCACAATTCAGATGTTGTGCCAGAGCTGTATGTGCCTATCTTTTGAGCCTGCTCCACCATCCTAAACATAAACTCTTGTGCAATCTTCAGGTAAAGCACTAGAATTTATAGCTGAGTTTTTGAAATCCATAAAACTGCAATAAAAGAGATGTGGAGGTGTTGACTATAACAAGAAAGTACATTCAAGCTTTTAATTAAAAGTTTTGAAAATGACACAGTAAAGAATCTGCCTGCTGTAGGCAACACCTCTGTTTTTCCTTTCCTGCACTATTTCCTGCATATTGACTATACACATATCAATTTTCAGGCAACCCAAACCACCATCAACCAGCTTTCAGTTGCAAAATAAACAAATAAATAAATTCAAACAATTGCCAACAGTATCTATTAATGTGACACTACACTCAGGAGTTAAATGCATTGAAGTACCTGAACTATTAATAAAAAAGTATCTTATTTGTGTAGATTCTCAGATCATCTCTGAATTGGTGCCGACACTGTCCTTTCTTCTGGAGGGTGGCTACTTTTGTTCCCCATGTCCCTGTGTGTGTGCTGTAAAGTAGCCACTGCTCCAAAATCACTCCCATGATGGACTACAATCTCACATTTAGCTTACTAATTTGTATTGAGATTGTAGTCCATCACTGGAGTGAGCTTGGAGCGGTGACTACTTTACAACACACACACGGACCATGGGGAACAAAAGTAGCCACTCTCCAGAAGGAAGGACAGTGTCAGCACCAATTCAGAGATGATTTGAGGATCTACAGTTGATATGATATATTTTTGGTAAAAGTTAAGGTACTTTAATTCATTCTTAGGATTTAACTCCTCAGTTTCATGTTAGAGTGTGAAGTGATCAAAAATGTTCTTTAGATGTTCAATAACATTAGAGAATACCCCTGTGATGGTCTGTTTCTCTCGGTAATACTGCAGAATAACTATAGTGTTCTTGGGTGTCTGTTATCAATAAAATGTACTTCAACCATCTACCAGACATCTTCTTATAAAGTAATGTCAATCCAGTTGAAACACTGTACAATTATACACCAAAAACACAGGTTTCTTGATTCTTTCAGTTTACTTAGTGGAGCTGAAAGACCTACACAGACTCTGATGCCCAAAAGTCATATTACCAGAGCAATCATGCATGATAATGTATGTCAAGAGAGAATGCTTCAACTGAAGGTAATTACTTTTACATAAAATGAAAGAAACCCGTCAAGAGAAAAACATGGAGGCTTCCATTGCCGATATCTCCTTCTGATAATGCCAGTAGCCAGGCTGTCATTCTTTATGGTCATGTACTGCATTGCATCCACACACACACCTGGGGCTTGAAAAGACAGCAGGGATGGCAGTCACCAGGCAGCAATATAGTAGAAACTCTGCCCCTGATGTCTTTAAAATATAAAAAGTTAGGTCTGGAAATATATGGACAGAATCTTCATAATTATGGCTCACTAAGCCACCACAATGGATTTGAAATGAAAAAAACAAACGGATTGCAGTTGAAGTGAAGATTTACATCTTCAAGGGGTTGAATCATATCATATGAAACGTTGAGGAATTGCAACCATTTTCATAAACAGTCCCCTTATTTCAGGGGCTCTAATGTAAATGGACAAATTAACACAATCATAAACAAAATGTTAATTTTTAATACTTATCTTGAGAATCCTCTGCAGGCAATGACTGTTTATAGTCTGAAATGAATGGACATTAACAAATGTTAGGTTTCCTCCCTTGTGATGCTTTGCCAGGCCTTTATTGCAGCTGTCTTCAGTTATTGTTTGTTCCTGGGTATTTCTGCCTTAAGTTTTGTCTTCAGCGCCTGAAATGCATGCTTGATCGCGTTAAGATCAGGCCATTTCAGAACATTCCACTTGTTTGCCTTAAAAAACTCCTGGGTTGCTTTCGCAGTATGTTTTGGGTCGTTGTCCATCTGTAATGTGAAGTGCCGTCCAATCAACTTTACTGAATTTGTCTGAATCTAAACAGACAATATATCCCTATACACTTCAGAATTCATCAGACTGCTTCTGTCTTATGTCACATCATCAATAAACACTAGTGACCCAGTGCTGTTGGAAGCCATGCATGCCCATGCCATCACACTGCCTGCACTGTTTTACAGATGATGTGGCAAGCTTCGGATCATGAGCTGTTCCAAGCCTTCTCCATACTTTTTTCTTCCCATCATTCTGGTACAGGTTGATCTTAGTTCCGTCTGTCCAAAGAATGCGGTTCCAGAACTGGGCTGACTTTTTTAGATATTTTTTTGGCAAAGTTTAATCTGGCCTTTCTATTCTTGAGGCTTATGGTTTGCACCTTGTGGTGACCCTCTGTCTTTGCTCTTGTGAAGTCTTCTCTTTATGGTAGACTTGGATAATGATATGCCTACCTCCTGGAGAGTGTTCTTCACTTGGCAGGATGTTGTGAAGGGGTTTTCCTTTACCATGGAAAGGATCCTACAATCATCCACCACTGTTGTTTTATGTGGATGGGCAAGCCTTTTTGTGTTGAAGAGCTCACCAGAAAGTACCAAACTGTTGATTTTGGCCACTCCTAATGTTCCTGCTATCTTTCTGATGGATTTATTTATTAATTTTTGCAGCCTAAGGAAGGCCTGTTTCACTTGCATTGAGAGTTCCTCTGAACGCATGTTGTGGGTGTACAGCAACAGCTTCCAAATGCAAAACCTGGAATCAACTCCAGACCTTTTACCTGCTTAACTGATGATGAAATAATGAAGGCATAGCACACACTTGTCCATGAAACAGCTTTTGAGTCAATTTTCCAATTACTTTTGGTTCCTTGAAAAAGAGGGGCTACATATTAAAGAGCTGTAATTCCTAAACCCTTCCTCCAATTTGGATGTGTATACCCTCAACTTAAATCTGAGGGACTGCACTTTAACCCCAGAATCTTTATTTAACTCTAACTTGATTTTATGTTTGGTAAACAACCAAAATAACAAAAGTTGTGTCAGTGTTCCATTATTTTCAGACCTAACTATATCTTCCAAGTATAAGGGTGAGGAATGCAATGAAAATAATTCTAAAGGTACAGTTATACTTTAAAAAAAAAAAAAAGTGTACCTGTAAAAGTTTACATTTAACTAGGTTTCAAACACGCCAAAACCTTCAACACTGGTAGTACCAAGTGCAGTCTACTTTCTGATAGTTTTGGCTCATGTATGAAGTTAGAGGATCTTTTAGTAAAAACATTTTCCCTGATGTGATGAAGCCACTATTTGTACCCTTGTCCGGCATTAAGGAAAGAGAGTGCTTAGCAGGAATGGGTGGAGATCACACAGAGCAAATTCAAACACATTCACAAAATATGTTAATGGAATGTTGCTTTAAAATAATCAGTGGAGCGCTAATAAACTTAGAAGAATGACGAGTCATATGAAGTAAATGTACTCCGATCAGCTATAACATTATGACCACTGAGATGTGAAGTGAATAACATTGATTATCTCGTTACCATGGTACCTGGAAGTGGCTGAGATAAATTAGGCAGAAAGTGAACATTTTGTCCCTAAAATGTATATGTTGGAAGAAGAAAAAATGGGCAAGTTTAAGGATTTGAGTGACTTTGATAAGGGCCAAATTGTGATGACTAGATGACTGGGCCATAGCAATTCCAAAAATGCAGCTCTTGTTCCCTGTTTGCAGTGTTCCGGACCTACCAAAGGTGGTCCAAAAAAGCCAGTGAACTGGTGACAGGGTCATGGGCAGCCAGGGCTCACTGATGCATGTGAGGAGCGAAGGATGGCCCAAGTAGAGGGATCCAATAGAAGAGCTACTGTAGCTCAAATTGCTGAAAACGTTCATACTGGTTCTAATAGAAAGGTGCCTGAACACACAGTACACAGCAGTTTGTTGCGTATAGGGCTGCATGGTTGCAGGCTGCTCAGGGTGCGCATGCTGACCCATGTCCACTGCCAAAAGCACCTACAATGGGCACATGAGCATCAGAACTGGACCACGGAGCAAAGAAGGTGGCCTGGTCTGATGAAGCATGTGTTCTTTTACATCATGTGGATGGCAAGGTGCATGTGTCCCTTACCTGGGGAAGAGACAGCACCTGGATGCACTATGGGAAGAAGGCAAGCTGGGAGAGGCAGGGTGATGCTTTGGGCAATGTTCTGCTGGGAAACCTTGCCATTCATGTGGATGTTACTATGACAAATACCACCTACCTAAACATTGTTACTGACACCCCTTCATGGAAACGGTATTCTCTGATGGCAGTGTCCTTTTTTTCAGGAGAATAATGCGCCCTGCCACACTGAAAAAATGATTCAAGAATGGTTTGAGGGACACAATAACGAGTTTGAGGTATTGACTTGGCCTCCAAATTCTCCAGATCTTAATCTAATCGAGCATCTTTGGGATGTGCTGGAAAAACAAATGCGATCCATGGGAGGCCCCACTGCACAACTTACAGGACCTAAAAGATCTGCTACTGATGGCTTGGTGCCACATAACACGGAATACCTTCAGAGGTCTAGTGGAGTCCATGCCTTGATGGGTCAGGGCTGTTTTGGCAGCAAAAGGGGACGGGTGGTCATAATGTTATGGCTGATTAGTGTATATGGTTCAATAAACCTTTGTGTTAGATCTTCCTGATAGCCTGGGTTATGTTGTTCTTTTCAGCTGGAAAGTGCAGAAAGTTTTAATCCTGTGCCTCACAGTAGAGGTCCATGCCAACTTGTGTGTACCTCTACTAAGAAATCCATGTACAGAAGACAAGCAAAGAAAGCTAAAATGGCATAAGCCTCAATACACTGTTGTTGGCTGCCACCCCATTTTTATTTCAGGCTCTTTTAAGTTCTACTATATGTTAGCAGTTATTTATGTCAATCTGGCTTTGTACCAATAAGGAAAATATGATAACTTAAATAAGGATTGTGAACGTCCAGTTATGTTGTATCTGTGTTTTTCAGGTTAACCAAATAGAACGTTTGAAAATTAGATCTTTTCACATTCATGAACATCTAAAGAAAATGTTTCTGAATAATTTAAACAAAAAGAGCACTTCCTGGGAAAAAGAACATGAGGCTTTTGTGAAACGTCTTCAACTTAAGAAAAAAGGAAAAGGTGCTAGTTCTGTTACACTACCACCAACATCCCAACAGCCTCCACTGCCCAGGAAGTAAGGCACTCCTGTCACAGGTTCCCGAGGATTACAACACTGAATGGAAACAAATAAAACATCACCCCCAAGTGGAAAACTTGACACTCGGCAGCCTCCACAATAAAACTGCTTATGTGCGTTACGTCTGTACCACTGATTTGTACCACTATGCTGTATGGTGAAATGTCTGCTGTGCATACCGTTTGTCTCACCACATTTTAGTAGTTATTACTTAATTAACTTTTAAGATTTACCACATCTGTAGGGGAACACAGTCCATTCCTAAAGAGGCAGTTTATTCAAAGATTTAGAAAGACTTCTTTGTGCTAAAATTATAAATTTCACAAAATTCGCAAAGCAAATTATGTTTTAAGCATTTAAAAATCAAATTATTCCTGTTAGGCTACCCGTTTTGAAGTGACAAAGTTGCTAAAATAAAAGTGCCAATACACCTGTTCCCTATCTGCACTCATTGATGTCTCCCGCCAACCCCAACATCACTATTGTGTCCTGTGTCTATGGAATGCAGCTGGGGGACCAGAAGTGCAATTTTCTGAAGAGATATTAGTTGGCAGATCCTCTTTTTTACAACAGCATTTGGTGACTGCAGCAGCAGGAGCGGTAAGTATTTACTAGCTTCTTTACAGAGAACAGGTTTACTAGCACATTCAAATAAAAGGTTGAGTATTCTGCGCTACGAAACAGACCCCAAGGGGGAGATTTCACAGAGAGTAAGGGTTAACCGCAAGCTGCTGAAAGCACATTCATTCACTGCAAGGGTTAACTGCTTGTTAAGTCTAGGGGTGCAGGCATAAGGTTCTCTCCATCTGTGCGACCGCTCAACTGAAGCCTCTTCTCTAAGACATTCTTTGCCACGGTCGCACAATCATTTCTTCGACGTACAATGCAGGGTGATGATGTTGAGGGGCCGCCCACCGCCCGAAGGGTCAGAGAGAAGAGGAGAGCATCAAAGTAAGGGTTAAGGTAAATAATATCTCCTCTTGTTGTACACCATAGACCTAACATGCATGTAACCCTTGCAGTACAGGGGAGGAAGGGAGTGCCCACTGCAAGGGTATTTTTGTCTTCAGCCCAGAGGTGGGCCTTATTTTGTCAAACATGGAACATCTGGACTACATAATACCGAACTGCCCACTACAAAGAAAACAGCACTATTCAAATAAGGAGACCATGGGCCATTAATTCAATGGACACCTCGAGGAGGACAAGACTTCTTAAGGGGAAACTTGCAGTAATGTGCAAGGTGCCCTTAACATACCAGGGTCCTTTCCCCATCACCATTAGCAGCTTAAAAAACAACAACACAGAGGGCAATTAGGTATCCCATTCACCCAGTTTCCATACTACAGGGGCTAATGTCACCATTCTTGAAATGAAATCCTGAGTACCCAAACTATCACAAAATGTTGCTGCAGCACAGTGCAACAGCTTCTTCTTGTAAGATTTTGGAAACTAAGCTTTCCTTGGCATCTGGTCAGAAGCAGTGTGACATTACCCTCATCTAGGCACCTTGGGCAGACGCCGGAGATGAGGTAAGCATATTGAATTACTTTTTTCCCCTATTCTTGATGAGAGAGGGGACCCCAATGAATAAATCAGGACAGGTAAGGGACAGCTATTAAGTTTTTAAAATTTCCAGTGGAGCGTGCTCGAAAACGAATCCGCTGTGAACAAAAAAAGTGAATCGTGAAATCACAACACACAAAAACGTGCACATGGGTGCTTGGTCCTTCTCCGAAAAGAAGGGGCCACAATTTCCCGACACCCCGGGGGGGAAGGCTCCTGACAGGGGCTAGGAATACTTTGGTCCACCAACCCGAAGGCCGACGGACCCCGATCCTCTGGGCACCTGCCGAAATAGGTCCCACAAGTACTGGGTTGGGGGGATCTCCCGAAGAGAAACCCCCCACAAGTGGGAGAGGACAGAGGGCCCCATAAGGGTCACAGAATCTCCTCCCTACGTCAGGAATGAGCCCCGAAGGTACCCGCACCCTCAGCATCTGTGGGTAAAATTTAAAAATAAAAAAGTGTGCCAACCGTGCAATAAATAAATCTAAAGTGCCAGTGCACCACGCTAACAGGCCTTAGGGGCCGTAGTGCAAAAATATTGCCCCAGACTAGCCATAAGGCCTGTCCAAGAGGCGTTGTGCAGAAAATGCAAGAAGTGCCGTGACCTTGTGTCAGTGAATCAGTGCTGGGGTCCCACACCCAGTGTGATTCTCTGGCACCCCTGGAACGCCACCTCCAGGGGGCACAGCACCACGGGCCTCTGCCGCCCCCCAAACCCTCCGGCCAGACCAAGCGAGCACCTGCTCCATCAGGAGGCTGTATAGCAGGCTGTGCCCCCTCTGACAAGAAGCAGCCCAGCACAAACCTTCACTCCAGCGAGTACTAAGTAACCATCCCCCCCGAAAAGGACAGTTCTTTTCCCCACCGGAAACTGATAAGAACAGATACTACACTTGATCTTAGCCAATTAAGTGTGATATACACTGCTGTAGAGCTGTTCACCATAGTTTTCTGCCACTCAGTGAGGTTTTATGCTTGCACATCACTTAGATGCCGCCAAATCTAAGGGGGCTGATTGTAGAGACTGAATAAACTGACCATACCCCAAAAATAACTAGACAGGACAAATCTACACACGTCTTTGATATCAGCTTGGAGACGCTGAGTCAATGTCACATCAGTGTTCCAATTAGATGGCTAAATGAGGTTCAATGGGTCAAGCAACATTTCGTGCTTGAAGAATTTCTCCAACAGGAACAAACTTTTTTTTAAACATGCAAATATGTCCAGGTTAAGGGCTAGTTCACAACAAGCGTGGAGCAGATGCAGAGCAGAGCAGTTACAGAACGAATCAAAACTGCATCCAATGTATTCCAATGTTATTTTGGGCTCTAGTTCACACCGCAGCGTTCAGTTCCAGAGCATGTAAAAAAACTGCAGCAAGCCTTATTTTTCCTGCTCTGGAACGCATGCAAATGCCCTGGAACGCACTGGAAGCCCATTTTAGGCTAAAAAACAAAACCCGCGGCAGAACACACTGCACTGTGTGTGCAGAAACTCATGCAGATCTGGTCTGCATTTGGTGTGAACAAGCCCTAAAGTGTGTACATATAACCAAAACTTTTTTCTAGTTTTGGATAGAGAATTAGAAACCTGCCACGCTATGTACTTGTGTCTGTGTCCTACATGGGTAGATTTACCCTTCCTGTTTGTTTTGGGGCTCACTGAGGCAAATACAATGTGGACACTTGTCTTTTGACAATTGTCTAAAGGTGCCCATACACTGCACGATTCTCGTATGAGAATCGCTGGAAATCCTGCGATCGTACGATAATCGTGCAGTGTATGGAAGGCGTGCGACCGTTTCTACTGTACGGTCGCACGTCTTCCGTCGAACAAGCAGGCTTGAAAACCCGACGAGAATTGTCGCAAGTTAGTGGCCTGCTTGTTCGACAACTGCCGAACGCGCACACTGCACGTTTGCAGTGATCGGAAGCCCGCCCCTCATTGCGGTCATCGGAAGCCCGCCCCTCAGCGGAGTGGGCTTTCGATGATCGCAAGTATGATCTGCCTGTCCAAGATGGACAGATCATACGAGCTTTTAATAAGCTTACGACCAGCGCAAGACAAAAGTCTTGCGCTGGTCGTAAGGTGTATGGGCACCTTTAGAATCCTGCATCTGTGAGACAGGAAGTTAAGGAAAATCTCCACAATCAGACATGAGTTTTAACCCTCACTACTCTATCCAAAGCGAATGCAGTGTCTGGTTTATTTCCCCCCTAACATGGTCATTAACCTGTATGTATAGCCAAATCTTTCATTTAGGGTTTGGATCCAGTAGATAAGAGCGGTTGGCAACTCTCTTAGGAAGACACATTTCTTGTCTGAACTCTCTAGTCCAGGGGTAGGCAACCTTGGCTCTACAGCTGTGCTGAAACTACAAATTCCATCATGCTTCTGCCTCTGGGAGTCATGCCTGTGGCTTGCAATGCCTTATGGGGTTTGTAGTTTCAGCACAGCTGGAGAGCCAAGGTTGCCTACCCCTGGTCTTGTCTGTCAAGGATGCCCCCACTTTCCAAAGATCAAATGGCCAAGGTGAGATCATCAACAATGCCATGGGGCGCAAGAGCATTCATCTCCCCCAGTCTAGCAAAGCCAAGAACCTTCTGCCCAACAGTGTGACTCTGGAGCAGATCAGGTGGCTACTAAATGCCTAAGGCCTTGTTCACACCAAGCGCGGAGCAGGTGCAGAGCACTTACAGACCGGATCAAAACTGCGTCCAATGTATTCCAATTGTATTTTTTGCTCCAGTTCACATCGCAGCATTCAGTTCCAGAGCAGGTGAAAAAACTGCAGCAAGCCCTATTTTACCTGCTCTGGAACGCATGCAAACCAAAATTTTTAACCAAAACGCACCAAAAACGCAGCACAACCCACTGCACTGCGTGTGCAGAAACCTGAGCGGATCTGCTCTGCATTTGGTGTGAACAAGGCCTTAATGTCCTCATTGTTCCCGTTCTGTCAGTTGCAATACCTAGCAGTTCCGGGCACAGCACAGATCCTCCCAGCACAGGTGTACGAGAATCTTGGATCAGATCGTCTCCTCATCTGAACCAGTCCTTCATTTAATTACATCGGTCATAATGAGCTTTCAGGGAAGAAATATATGCTCAATCTACCCATTTAGGTTTGCACCAACCCCGAACTTATCACTAGTCACCTGTTAACAGGATCTGTGAATGTGATGACTACAAGTCCCATCTCCTACCTTGACAGAGGGACTTGCAATGGAGCACGAGTGCGGTGACCTCCATTGATTACCTCCTCCAGCCCCATAACAGAAGATCTTTACCTCTGTGCCTGGAAGAAGAGTCTGCAGGAGCCTGAACATTGCACCCGCCATCCACTGATCACAGTTGCAATGCATAATGTTTTGTATTAACGTTGGGGCAATTGTTACATTTTTGCAAAACATGGACTGAGCCTTTAAGGCCACACAATACTGACAAGAAGTAACTAAAACTAAGACAGTGATTTGAAGACTCGTCCTGATGAGACCGCTTAATACAACTAACATCAGTGATCCTCTCTTCTTCCTTATGGCAGGGTGTAGCTGCGGAGAGACCCGTTAGGAAACAACCAAGCCTTACACGGTGACCTTTCACCTTCAGGCGAGACCACCCACCGTCGCCCACTGCTACTCACCACATCACGTTACAACTCCCCTTCTTCCCGCGAGGGCACAGCCGCCAGCGGGGGACAAGTCACGTGACACCGTGTTTATTTTGATGCCGTACCTCTGGCAGTCACGTGCTGAGGAGGCGTGTCGTGTGGCCGTGTCCCCGCCCACTCAGGAGCTGGTCTATAGGGAGAGCGGCCGCTCCTCCTGGCTCCAGCGGGCTGGTGTGTTTGCTCTGCGCTGTCTCTACTACCCGTAGATCATCCCGGAGGGCCCTGGGCTCAGAGACATGAGTAATTCAGGATCAGCCCTCCAGGGCACACCCGCCGCCCCCGACACCTATAAAGGCTGGCTCTTCAAATGGACGAACTACCTGAAGGGCTATCAGAGGCGCTGGTTCGTGCTGAGCAATGGTCTGCTGTCCTACTACAGGTAAAGGAGGCGGCGACTGCTCGTTGTGTCAGAGATCAGTCAGATCCCCGATCATTGATGTGTTGGGATAAGTGTCTGTCTGGGTCCCGAGTGCTGATAGGTGGGCAGGCAATGCTTTGGGAGGGCACAGATGACCGGGGAGCATGGCATTAGATGGCAGAAGGTCACTGCTATGGTCACAGCTGGACAGGGAGGGTTTATTGTGACAACAGGTGAGTGATGCTTGATGTGGTGACATTTGTACTGTGAGCATCCCCAGAGGTGACAGCTATGCTGTGAGCATCCCCAGAGGTGACAGCTGTGCCGTGAGCATCCCCAGAGGCGACAGCTGTGCCGTGAGCATCCCCAGAGGCGACAGCTGTGCCGTGAGCATCCCCAGAGGCGACAGCTGTGCCGTGAGCATCCCCAGAGGCGACAGCCGTGCCGTGAGCATCCCCAGAGGCGACAGCCGTGCCGTGAGCATCCCCAGAGGCGACAGCCGTGCCGTGAGCTTCCCCAGAGGCGACAGCTGTGCCGTGAGCTTCCCCAGAGGCGACAGCTGTGCCGTGAGTTTCCCCAGAGGCGACAGCTGTGCCGTGAGCTTCCCCAGAGGTGACAGCTGTACCGTGAGCATCATCGCAGGTGACATCTGTGTTTTTGAAATGGTCCATGAGCTTGTAGATGGCATGGTTAATCCAAGAGGTGAACAGGCTGCTTGACAATCCCTTGTACAATCAGGTGCTTTTGAAGGGGTAGACAAACATCTGGTATGGTGGCAAGAGGGTAGCCAACAGATGACGAGGTGAGAAGGATGGAAGCAAAGTCTGGTGACATGACTGGGAGGGGGAGCAGTGCATGTTGGGGTCACAGATGGGTAGGTAGTTTCACTGAAGAATATAGCTTAATGTCAGGAAATGTTTCATGAGCTAATTTTTAGGTGTGTTTAATCATAAGTAAATCTAAACAAAATAATCATTATAAATGCGATCCCTTGTTACTGCTGAAGAACGGAAACCGCTGTAAAGACCATACCTTTTTGGCAAGATTTAGCAGATGGCAGCTGAATGTATATACAGCAGCTAGTGGGCTGGTGCAATAGCCAGCCTGCTATTGGCCATTTCAAATTGCAATAGCAGGCTGGCTATTGCACCCACCCACTGCTTGCTGTGCCCTCCTCCCAGCATGGAGCATAGAGCTAGGGGATCCAACCAACTAATCGATAAGGAGAATAGTTGGCAACTATTCTCCTTATCGATTCGTTGGTTGCAGCCCTAGTTCTCAGTTGTTCTAACTACTGTATATAGAAAGAAAAAACAGAAAAAAACCTAGAAGTTATGTTCAATTGTGAGTTTAACTGACAGACCACGAAGATCAGTAAATGTTCTTATCAATAAAATTGAATTAACAATACGTAATGGACACAATGTCAGATTGTCTTCTGCAAATGTTACTATTGGTTACATTAGTTTATATAACTGAAGATATTAGCATGATTTAATGAGATGCATCCCAGTTACATCCCCAATGGGTGGATATGAAGATATAAATCATCCAATAGAAATTGATTGATTAGCACAGCAGCAAAATAGTTAGTTGTCCAAAACCAAAAATATATACCTAAAATTTGTGTCCTCCAATACCGGTCACCTCAAAAACTCGGTCTGTTTTGAGGTGCTTAAAGGAGAACTATGGGGCAACCTTTGTTGCCCATAGTTCTCCTCAGGGTCACAGGAGTGCATATACTGTGCTGTGATGACCCAAAACTCAGCATATAGCGGGAAATACTGTCAAGATCCACCCAACTGGCTGATTGGCAGCTGGCTCTGCCTCTGTAGAGGCAGAGCCAGCTATGCCCGCCCCCTCCTTTTGTGCGTCCTTCCAGGATCGAGAGGTGAGCGAACACCGGTATGTGTTCGCTCACGTGCCGATCCACTGAGCCGACCTGTGACAGTCTCATTGTCACAGGTCGGCTAGAACTATGAGGATGAGTGAAAAGCACTCGCCTCATAGTTCTCCTTTTAAACCTAGTCTGGTTTCGAACTTGTGCTACTTTTCCGTTTTTACAGGAAACCATAAGACTTTTTGATACATTTCGAAAGTTGAAATGGAGGTGAGTAAAGCAAAATTAAAGATGGAGGTAACAATAAAAAGGTAATTAATTGTTTTTTTTTAAACTTAAAAAAATTAGTTGTTATAGACAAGATAGCGGGATTTCATATTTTGTGGGCGTAGAAAATTAATTTTCTACCTCATTTCCCCCTGTAGTTCATTATTTGAACTAGTAAAAACCGAGAAGGGTCCAATCCAACCTTCCTCTCACCACCTAGTGCTTTATCAGGTCTTGTAGGTTCAACAAAGTCCTCCTTTGGTAGGGCAAATATTCCCAGTAGACTTTAGTAAGATGAAGCAAGTCTTCAGGTCCTCACTCCCTCATGGTGAGGTGCTTTTATAACGCTCGTACAATCCCCAGCCTGTGAGAATCATGGCATCAGTGTTTTGATGAAATCCTGGCACCTATACCCTCCCAAGCCTGGAAAGGACAGAAGTATGATGAAGAAAAGGCATAGTGCCTTAAACAACTTTTGTAGACAATTTGGGACAGTGAGGCCTTGTCATTCCTGCACCTGCTTAGATGGTTGACGTTAGTTTAATTCAGCCCTGTATCACAATATACACGTTTCATAAATTGTTATATTGGCGGGGTATGGGCTTGTCCACACTACAATTTCTGCATTCAGTGTGAGTTCTGCTTGAGTATCTCCATGCTTTGCTAATGCGTTTGTAATGTGTGACAGTTTATATTGCTTTTTTAAAGCACTGGTACTGAACATAGTGGTGTGGATTTTAATAAAACATTGTCTTAACTGTGCATGCCTTTTTGTAATGCGTTTTTAGAAACAAACCTGAATGCATCTGGTGTGTGGAAGCCCTAATGGTTACTGCAGAGTTGGATAGGAAATGTACATGATCTGCAGGTAATGTGAGGAGTTGTGTACTATATATGTCTTTTAAGCTATATTTGAACATCGTGTGGCTTTTTTATCTAAAGGTTGTTTTTATACTGCTATCGGCACGGTATTCTGAAGTACTGAGTAAACAGAAAAAGTACAGCGCTAAAACCCTCTCCGTGATATACACTCAAAGTGCATTTAAAGTGCAACACATGTGCAAACATATAGTAAATACATAATTATAGACAAAATCACATCATATAAATAATCAAAACCTCAACATGAGGAACACTGAAAGTGCTAATACGTGAAAAAATATAAAAATAAAGTGATTGTAAACAAAAAGTGATCCTAAAACTCAATTGGTATAAACCCACCGTATAAAATAGTAGCAAAAAGTATTCCCCAAGTTGTGTAAACCACAACTTGTTTCAATGTGATGAAAAGTTTCTTTTTTTGTCCTTTTGTAAATTCCCAACAAGAAGGGAATTAAGTGAAGATGAAAAAAGGAGCAAAGTATGTTTTCTTTCCAGGTGCTATAAAAATCCAAGTGTAACTAATACGTTTTCCAGATCGGTACTTCCTTAGGCCCCATTCACACCTAGGCGTATTGTAATATGCGCGTCTGTGGTAAAAAGTCGCGCGACCCCAAAGGCTACTTGGCTGTATCCCAATGGAAAACGCCCTACAAAACGGGCCAAAGTAGTCCCGGGACCTTTTCAGGCGTGGGCAATTTTGTAGGGCGTTAGGGACGGGCGGAAATACGCCAAGGTGGGAACGAGGGCATTGACTACAATGCAATTTATATTTTTGACCGTTTTGTAGAGCGTTCGTCGAGCGTAGAACGCCCTACAAAACGGTCAGGTGTGAACAAGGCCTAAGATAGGAAAAGTTTCACGTACCTCGAACCCGTTAGGATCCCATATTTTACTTCAATAAGAACCATAAAGGAAAAGAGCGGAGATGCTCATGGTGTAAAATCACACTGACAGCATGAAAGAAGGGAATAGTCTTCACCAGGGTCAGCCACCTTCCACCAGTGACCTTGACATGAGCAACTTGTGGTCCTTATTGGAGTTGAATATGGGATCCTAACGGGTTGGAGGTACGTGAGGACGTGGAACTTTTCCTATCTTAGCGTGTCTGGCTGTTGCTCTACAGTCCTACTTTGTGGTGAGTGCAGACCCTGGAGGGGGATCTTTCCTGCTGAACACACTAAGGAAGTACCGATCTGGAAAACGTATTAGTTACACTGGGATTTTTATAGCACCTGGAAAGAAAACATACTTTGTTCCTTTTTTCATCTTCACTTAATTCCTTTCTTGTTGGGAATTTACAAAGGACAAAAAAAGAAACTTTTCATCACATTGAAACAAGTTGTGGTTTACTTTGGGGAATACTTTTTGCTACAATTTTTTTATACGGTGGGATTATACCAATTGAGTTTTAGGATCACTTTTTACACAGTCACTTTATTTTTGTATTTGTTCACATATTGGCACTTTCAGTGTTCCTCATGTTGAGGTTTTGATTATTTATATGATGTGATTTGTCTATAATTATGTATTTACTATATGTTTGCACATGAGTGTATATCACAGAGAGGCTTTTAGCGCTGTACCTTTTCTGTTCACTGACTAAGGCTTTACCACCTGAGTTTAGCAGCTTTTAGCTAGTCCGTTTTTTCCAGCTATTTTTATTCCATTAGCGCAGATTTTTTTATCATACATTCTGAAGTAGTGACCTGCATAACTTAACGTACATAAGTTTTACTATACTCCCCATAGTTCTGGGCAGAATTCTTCATTTCTATACAAGTTATAGTCATGTTTGTTATTTATCCAGCCCCTTCCTGCCTGATGGTGCTTTACAGTGCAGGTTTTGGGGAGCTTGGGTATGCAGAGTAGTTATAAGCTGGCATTCTGACATTCAGTTGTTTGGGAAGACATGTATAGCTAGAGTGCAGAGCATAAGTCCCATATGACATTGGGGGCAGAAATCTTCTATGTACATGCAAGAGTCTGCTGTCTGATGGTCCTTGCGTGTCGCACTTCTGCATTCATAATGTAGCTTGTGGGTTAGCACTGTTTCTGCTTTGAGGACAGATATATTGCATGCAGATGCCTTTGCTCATCAATGGGGCTGGGATCTGACTGATGCCCCCCCCCACCCCCTTTTCTTCTCATCCCAAAGGTGGTTCGATAGTTCATCAAAGATAAAGTGAAGGTCACTTTCTTTGCACTCTTTTGTCCTAATGAGGGCACGATTGGCAAGTCTTTGCAGACTGATCATTTTCCCCTCGACTGAATCGTCCGGAAAAAAGCAATCTGTTTTGCCAGGGCCCATATCTGCATCTTCGGCATGGCTACTGGAAGGGAAATCCTATCTAGTAGGAAAACTTACCACTATGGCCATTTACAGCATAATGTGGAAAAGAGTTTCCCTTTGGGACTATAATAGTGTTTGGTTTTTTTTCCGAACCCATTATCCCTACAGTGCTCAACTCCCTGCAGGAAGGGGCGGATAGGAGTCTGTCCTGTAGCACCTTGGACGTTCAGACGGCAGCCTTTCCCTCCTTTTTGGCTATGGAATTATCAGACTATTTCCATATTAAAATATTTCTGCTCTTCCCCTCCTTTTTGGATACTGAGTTATCAGAATATTCCCTCCTTAAGAGATTTCTGCTCTCCATTTCCAGAAGCAAACTGCCCGTTAGGAATTTCACCTCATAGGACCTCTTTATGGCTCCGCAAGAATTTCTGCTCCCTCCTTTGGAAACCGTATTCAGACAAAATTCTGACTCTCAATATTGTTCTATTACTCTACCTTATGTCAACCAGAGAGTTGGTGAAACCCCGATGGATCGGGAAAGACCTTAACCACCCATACACTAAAAAAGACAGTTTAAAAACAACACAAAAAATTCCGTCTGTACAAGGTTTAGACCATGTGGGCAGGTGGGATGGCTAACATGGATAATAAATTGGACATTGATGACCTGACCTAAACCAGTGGTTGAAATAGTCGTGCACAATAAAGTAATTATCAATCTAGGAGATGATCCCTGTAAGGGATTAAGATCGATAATTACTTTATGTGCACGACTATTTCTTGGGCTGAGAAAGCTGGGATCTCACTAGACCCGATCTGTAAGGTAGCTTCCTGGACTGGTTTCCAATCATTTGTGAAACACTACAGAGTCGACCACCTGCCATGCACACACTTTCAGCAGGAATGTACTCTTAGCAGTTGTCCCCCCCACCCCCCAAAAAGGTATTGCTAGCCTAATTATCTCCTGTGCTGTCCTGCAAGATGAATTGGGAAAACAGAGTTAGTTCCCTGGTAACATATTTTCCATGAATCTTCCAGGACAGCAGGGATTCCCGCCCACATTGTTCTGTGCTAATGAGGACCCTGTCTTTACAAGTTTACTACCTGAGAGACCTACATTTAGGCTCCATTCACACAGGAGCGGTTGTCCGTGCGTATTCGGCTGTAAGAATACGCGCGGAATCGCTTTAAACTTTTAAAATAATGCACTTGTTCAGACTTTTAAGGCGAAACCAGGCAATCCTTCAAAATAGTACAAGCGCGCTTATATGGCGGATTCCGCACGTTCACAGCTATAGTAATAGCTGTAAATGAGCGGAATCCGTGCATTTGTAAAGATTTTAGCATTTGCGTGCCGTGCTGTCTTCAGCATGGAAAACCGCACGGGCCACGAAATGCTGTATATGAATGGAGCCTTATAGTTTGGCATGCCAATGTGCATACAGAAATAAATACTACTTTCCTGTGCACCTCAGCCCCATCTAGTGGCCATAATGTGGTATCTCCCAATATTATGTTCGACTTTAAAGCAAACTATACTATTAACATTCGCTTTTGCCTCCATTCGCACAGAATGAACATTCACAAAGTTTTGGAGGAGGAATGGCTCTGTGAATTGTTTAGAAATAGACCCCTTAGTGTCTTGTTTGGTAATCGAGTATCTTGAAAAGGAAAAAAAAAACGAATCACAGTTCAGGCAAAAGTACATGAATTGCTTCTGTCACCATTAAAAGAGTTTGGTGCCTGTTTCATAATTAAGAATAATTAGCTATGGCACGGTATTGTCGTTAGAATGGAGCATAACACGATCAATGTAACTGTAGCACAATAGCTCATCAAAGCACAATGCAAGCGATGACAACGGATGACTGCTTACTCAATGACATGAGAACTCAGGTTAACAGAACCATTAATCTGCCATGTACAACCATTGCTGCCTTTGTATTCCAACAGTAGAAGGGCCACATGAATCAGTAATTGTTAGTAGTTCTCTCTGCATGAACATGTGAACTGCCATATGACACCGCTTAGAAACAAACTATTGTGATACTTTACAACTGCAGTTCTGGCTGCAATCTCTGCTTTGAAGTAATACAAAAAATAGCAAATACATTTTGTTCCTTTATAACGTAACATGAATTTGTTACAATATGACTCGATTTTTTTCAATGTAGGATGGATTGTATGAAACTATCAAGGGGTAAGAACTGACACCCAATTTCCTGGGACAGTCACATAATCTGAATATTTGTCTATGGAAATGTTTTTCAGGTTAAATATAGCTAATTGTGGACAGTAATCTGCTGTATCTGTAAAAAATAAGTCAAGGCAACTGGACTTGCTGTATTTTTCTTAAAGATGTTTCACTGGTCATCCGACCAGCTTTCTCAATTGGATGACCAGTGAAACGTCTTCAAGAAAAATACTGCAAGTCCAGTTGCCTTGACTTATTTTTTACAGATATACCATGACCTGGATGAATGAGAACCTTCACAGACAGTTATCTGCTGTGTTTTCAGTTTAAAGCGGAACACTGGGAAAAACATTTCTTAACCCTTGCAGTGGGGCTACTCCCACACTGCAAGGGTTAACGGCTTGTTTTTGTCTAGGTTCAAAAATAAAAAAGTTGTACTCTCCCGATCCTCTGATCTGGCTTGCTCTTAGACCAGTTAAAACTGAAATGTAGTGCACTCCTATAATACCTTCACTCGCCAACCCCCTCCCCCAATCAACGTGCAATCAAAAGTTTTCAGATGGTCTGTCTCCTGCTCTTTGGTAAGAGGGTTCGGTAGGCTCCTATAAAGGTCACAGCTTTTAACCTCAGATCTTTTTTAGAAGAATTATATGATCAAACTTATCCCTTAAAGTGCTTGTTTACACCAGAAAGAACGCTATACCGCGCGGCTGCTGGTGTGTGTGTGTGTGTGTGTGTGTGTGTGTGTGCGCGCGCGCCCATCATAGTGCTGATTGTAATGCGTCACACTGTTGTTGTTTTTTTTGTTAGAGCTTTATTGAAAGTCACAAGTGTGGCACAGCATGGTGCGATGCGGTTGTTCTGTGTCACACTGAAAAAAAGTACTGCATGCCATACTTTTTTTTTTTTTCTCAGAACACACCACCACAACACAGTGGTGTGAACTGAGCCCATCTGGAACAATACAATCGACTTGTCTTACTTTGCGGCTGCACTGGTAAAAAACCCGTGAAGCAGCAATGTATCTGGTATGAATGGGCCCTAAATGTGTGTGCTTCTCCCTGCTGGCCAATGGATGCTGCAGACTTTATCTGTGCTCACTGCTAATTGGTTGACAGGTTACAAGTACATTTAAAGGGATGCTGGGGATGTGTTGTAAAAGAGTGTCAGAATTCAATATCTTATTACTTGTTTCAGATAAGTCACTCAGAAAGCAATGTGTCCGCATGAAAGCCACGTAACTAGCATTTTCATAAGAAGCCCAGCCATGGCAGCCCCCTGCAGTACTTTTAGTCCCTTGAAAATAAATTGTGGTTACAATCATTTTAAATAAATATAGTGCTATAGTGCCTATTGAGCTTCTTGTCTTTAGTTAATGAAGCTAGAAGTTGATTTGTGGCTCTGTCAAAGCTTCCTCCGTCTTAATCCTTTATTGTGATTGAAAACCTCTTTCATTGGGGCGGGCCAAGGTTGTCTCTTACAGGAAAATGAGATTCGCTATTAACTTCAGCTGTCTGTATTTCTGGATCTATTGATCATTCTGACTTCTGACATCTGCACATGTATATTTTTCACCATATGCCATCTGAATTGGCCAGGTCTGTGACAGATTGTCTTTTTTTTTACACCATAGCTTTAGTAAATATGCCATGGCGGGGTAAAGTGTGCCTACCATGAATGTTCTTTTATTTATTTATTATTTATTTGTTTGTTTATCCCAATAACATGGGGGAAGAGCAGACAGAATCAAACACCACGTCAGCAGATTTTGGTTCAAGAGAGTATTAATCAATGATGTTCAGGAGTGCAGGGCGATAACATGGGGCAAGAGTTCAACTCAGTTTTTTAGTGCCAGTGAGAAGGAATTTCCCAATCGCTAAGAAAACAGCAGTGAAAACCTGATACAGGGTACTGTTTCTCCCAGTGTCCCTCCCCAGTGTTAACCATTTGTCAGAGGAAAAATAGAAATTGTCCTGGAAGCATAGCAAAGTGAACTGCTATGCGAACATGATTCTCACCACATTATGGCCACTAGATGGCGTCAAGGAGCATATGAAATTCCTATACGCTGCTGCTCTACCTAGTGGCCATGATGTGCTGCAAATCTGGTTCACATAGCTCTTTGCTATATGACGTCTTATAAATCACCCCCTATGGGTCACAAAGATGGGGTTTGTATGTTCAGATTCAAAGCTGCCAATGCTCACTTTGTCTCATCCACCAATGAAATCCATATAAGAATGCAGATATAAAAGAGGGCCATCTACAGACCAGCTAGTTCACTTCACTGGAACTAAGGGGCCAAGCCCAACCCCTGAAAAACAACCCCTCACCATAATCCCCCCCTCCACCAAACATCCATCGGATTGCCAGACAGAGAAGCGTGATTCATCACTCCAGAGAACATATTTCCACTTCTCTAGAGTCCAGTGGCGGCGTGCTTTACACCACTGCATCCGACGCTTTGCATTGCACTTGGTGATGTAAGACTTGGATGCAGCTGCTCGGCCATGGAAACCCATTCCATGAAGCTCTCTACACACTGTTATTGTGCCAATCTGAAGCCCAGACAAAGTTTGGAGGTCTGTAGCTATTGACTCTGCAGACAATTGGCGACTTCTGTGCACTGTGTGCTTCATCATGCGCTGACCCTGCTCTGTCATTTTACGTGGCGTACCACTTCATGGCAGAGTTGCTGTTGTTCCCAGTTGCTCCCACTTTGTTATAATACCACTAACAGTTGACCGTGGAATATTTAGTAGCAAGAAAATTTCACGGATGGACTTAGTGCAGAAGTGGCAACCTATCACGGTACCACGCTTGTATTCACTGAGCTCCTGAGAGAGATCCATTCTTTCACAAATGTTTGTAGAAGCGTCTGCATGCCTAGGAGCTTGATTTTATACACCTGGAGGTGATTGGAACACCCGAATCCAATGATTTGGGAGGGGGGTCCTAAAACTTTTGACAATATAGTGTATGTCATCATTGCTGTGCCAATGTTGAGTATTTCATACTTTTGTAGAGAGCATTGATGGAGTATCCGTATTGTTGACCCTGTGGCCACCCATCAAAGCACGTTTTTCTTCCTCCGTTTACCTCAGCTATGTAAGCCCATTTTCAAGGCATTAGAGGTACGAGTTCTGACAGTCTTCAGCATATGTGCTTTAGTTTTTTTCCGTCAGGCTGTGTGAAATGTTGCAGCAGAGACATCTTAATAAAGGGAGATAGCCAAAGATTTGTAAATGAGTCATTGCGGGATCATTAAACCAAATATTCAGACAGAAGTTGTCAAACACCACACTGCCAAGATAAATATCACACGTTTCTGCAGACTGTGCTCTGGTATTCCACATGTCTTTTGTCTCGGGACAATTATTTGCTTTAGAGCAGGGGTAGGTATATATTAAAGCAGAACTCCGGGCAAATTCAATCGTAACCCTTGCAGTGGAGCTACAACCTGCATTGCAAGTGTTAAGTGCTCATTTTTGTCTAGGGAGCTAAAATAACAAAGTTTTATATTCTGGCTTGCTCTTAGTCCGCTCCCCCCTCTGCTCCAGCGACCTAAGGTCCTTTGAGTCATCACGCCCAATACAATGTATTGGACGTGGGGATGCCGAGGGACATACCATTGCTGGAGCAGAAGGGGGAGACAGGCTGGAGGGAGCGGTATAAGAACAATGGCTCGGGTGAGTATAACTTTATTTGGAGTTCTGGCTTCAATAAACTTCTTAAATAACAAAAGAACATGCCAGCAACCATGTATTGTCTTCCTCATGCCAGCTACCATGTATTGTCTTCCACATGCCAGCAACCATGTATTGTCTTCCACATGCCAGCAACTATTTATTGTTTTCCAAACTGGGCCACCACCAAAATAAAATGATATATGGTAAAGTAAGGAACCTAGCAAACATTGTTTTAGGGATGATTGTGATGTGATTATTTTGATCAGGGGTAAGGGGCCTTGGCACTCAAGCTATTTGTGCAACTACAAGTCCCATGAGGCATTTCAAGACTCGGGACAGCCACAGGCATGACCAGAGGCAGAAGCGTGGTGGGGTTTGTAGTTTTAGCACAGCTGGAGTGCTGAGGTTGGCTACTCCTGCTTTAGAGTTTGAATTTCATGAATGTTAGAATGGATTTGTTTATGGGCTGCTACCAACTTTCTATCTGAAAATGTATTTAATGGGGTTGTCACTCAGGGTGATAATTCCTTATGATTATTGAGAAGCCACATCTGTGCATGCACACAGCTCTCTGGATAGCCATGGTTGGCATCTGCCTGCACTGTCTACATATCTCGTATTTGGCCATTACTCTAGATAGCCATATCTGTTGCAGATCAGAGTGCTTGTCGCTAAGAAGAAGTCTCTGGTGGCC
Source organism: Nanorana parkeri (assembly GCF_000935625.1). Classification (NCBI taxonomy): domain Eukaryota; kingdom Metazoa; phylum Chordata; class Amphibia; order Anura; family Dicroglossidae; genus Nanorana; species Nanorana parkeri. The sequence continues at coordinate 22,662 of NW_017307745.1, forward strand.
CAATCTGCAGGTATATGAGCCCCATGAGCATTGATTTCCTGTTACTTATAATTAGCATTTGACTCGCACACAGGTAGAAAGGTGGAAAAGAAAGTCATGAGCCAGTGAGTGTGCAAAGTAGTTATATAGGATAAAGACACAGAATGCGAGATGGTGACTTTATTAACCCCTTAGTGACACAGCTTCAGGAAAGTTTTTCGCTTCTGGGGACCAGAGCAATTTTTACATTTTTGTTATGTGTTTGTTTAATGAGAATTTCCATCTTCCTCATTCATTGCACCTACACATATTATATACCAGTTTTTTAATGGACAAACTGGGGTTTAAAGTGACATTAAACCCTCAGATTTTTTTAAATAAAACAATAGTGTAATGTGTGCCTTACTGTAATCCATGGTTGTTTCCCTTCTCTTTGCTGCTCTTCCTTTTTAAATCCTCATGTCTTCTCATGCTTGGGGAGAACTTCCCTTTGCAGCTCAGGGCCTCTTCCTGTAGTGCTGGCTCAGGTTACAAGCCTATACAATCTTATACACAGACACTGTGTATCCATTCCTGAGACAAGGCAGTCTGCTGCAAAACAGAAGTTCTGCCCAGCATGAGAAGACATACAGATTTAAAAGGAAGAGCAGCAAAGAGAAGGGAAACTACCATGGATTACAGTAAGGTACACATTACACTATTGTTTTATGTTAAAAAATCTGAGGGTTTAATGTCACTTTAAGTTGATGTGACATATGCATATAGAAATTCTTATGTGTTTTTTTTTTTTATGGGGAAAAAACTAATTTCTTCACCGCTTAGGCAATAATAATGTGTACATAATTAGTGTAGCTAACAGAAATTTATTTAAAAAATTGTTGTATTTGTCCCACTTTTATAGGGTATATCATATGTCTGGGATTTCAGTTTATATTGAGTTGTAGGTCACAAATACAAGGAGTGAGATACAATTTTTTTTTATGGAACAATTTTGAAGGCCGGGGTGTTGAACACCCTTCGTGTCCATGCCATTTTTCAGTATTTAGCGCTGCTGTACTTAGACATTTATTCCGTCATACAACGCTGTACTGAAATGATTTTTATATCATTTTTGGGGAGAGATAGAGCTTTATTTTGGTGGTATTTAATCACCACTGGAGTTTTTATTTTTTAACTATATATAATGAAAAAAATGTACGGAAAAGTGTAAAATAATTTTTCCCCTACGTTATGTTATGAAACATTTTTTATTACCCAAATTTTTTGGTAAAGTATAAAAGATGGGGTTACGTCGGGTAAATGGACACCAAACATTTCAAGCCTTAAAATTATGTGCGCCCGCAAAATCGCAAAAAACTACCATACCCAAAATTGGCCATAGGCCCTAGAATTCTTGCTCACGCTCCAACAATCGCAGTGATATGTAACATGAGAGTAACCGCTGAATGTAATATACTACACTTCCTGCATTCAGAGAACGGGGAGGAGATCAGAGGGGGATCGTGTCCTGATCTCGCCGCCGGTCCTGGGCCCCGCACCAGGCACACTGGATCTTGGAATCGGTGGAGAGGGGGAACGCACACCCACATGCAATATACAAGTGATCGGGCTGCTCCACAGCTGCCGGAATGCTTGTATTTAAACAGCCATTGCTGACTAAAATTAGTTTGAGTAGTTTTCCCGATCGGTGAAGGACGTTTTAAAACGCCTAGAAGTCTCCCGTCTGGTTGTTTATGTATGGCCACCAGACAGGAAGCGGTTAATAGCCATCTTGGCAGTATATTTTCTTTTTGTTTTTATTAAACATATATATTTTAAAACTTTATTTGTTATTTTTAATTTAGAGGGGCTCTAAGTGGTTATTTTTTAATTTATAGGGGGTTTGATACTTAGTATTTTTAGGTAGAATACAGTATTCTGCTTAGAAAAACTTTGTATCGATTTGTAAACACACAGACCAGCAAGCTGTTTACAACACAAGCTGACAGCTGCCATCTCTGTGTAACTGTCGCAGCTCTGCGATCACACTGCTCGGCTCTGGCTATGATCACCTAAACAGCTGTTCAGGGTTTGCCTCGGACCCTAGAGAAACCCATATACAGCAGTAACTCAATGAACTGCTGGTCCATCCACAGGCCAGTGCTCATTGTACCGCATGATGGGATTATCCCAGCATCGGTCATTTAATGAACTGATTTATGGTCATGGGATAATCCCGTCATCAGTCGGGAAGGGGTTAAAATGAATAGGTCAATCAGGACTTCTGCACACCGATACAGAAGAAAAAAACTTGTCTGACACTCAATGCACTAATAGTGTATACTGTGAAATACCTGAAGTCACATAAGCGCATGCTTTGCCTTTTGCTTGGCACATTATGTAGTGTCTGTCTTGATGCTGCAGCCCTTGTTCTGCTAAATAGTTACTCTGACCAGGCCCATCTGGTTGTGTGAGTACTAACAACACCCTGACCAACACCCAGGCATTTGTGTCTTATTTCAGGTACACAGTAGCATTCAACCCTTTTTGTCTGTTCCTCAGTTTGTCCCTCTAATTTCGCTTCCAAACTCTCAAAAGTAAACAAATAGTTCTCTCAGTGCTAGTATCTACTCCCTGTGTCTCCCATAATCGTCACCAGTCTCGTATCACTTCACAATGGGTCCAGCTCCTCAAATAGACCCGGTTATCCAATGCATGTAAATAAAAGCAAACAGAAGAGCACGCCTTCCCTCATGAAATATTTAACCCCTTCATGACTGAGGCCCTTTTTTCAATTTTTGCACCCATGTTATATTCCACATTTTAAAAAATAGCGCACTGATAAATGTACTCGCAAAAATCACAATGTAAAACGCATGTAGAAAGATGTACAGCAAATGGTGGATTTCTCACACTGCCAATGGTGGGTACATCAATCCAAAATCCAAGTCAACTACTGCGCAATGTGGCGGACACCGTCTGCTCCACAAACTTGTACACACATTGGAAACCGCAATGGCTGACATGTTTCTGGGGCACGCCCTCTTCCTCAGAGTCTGAGGCTGTATAGTACGAGAAATACTAGGTGTTCTCTGAATAGCTGATGTGCCAAGTAAGCGACCCCCTGTGTTTTCAGAGCAGAGAGGAAGATGCGTAGAACAGTTCCTCTCTGTGCCCTGGCTACTACAATGCTTTACAGGGTCCCCATGGGACCCTGTAAATGGGGTTGTATTATTTTTATTATTTTATATGTGCATGGGGTTGTATTTTTTTGTGTGTGTGTGTGGGGGTAATGTATATTTTTTCATGTGTATGGGGGGGAAGTGTATTAGGCTCCATTCACCTCTGTAAGTTTAAGGGCCTGTTCACACGACGTCCGTTTTGTGTGCTCACCGGCTCCGTACGCTGCTGCACTCAAAATGCATCCCAATGTATCCCTATGTGTTTTATGGGCTCCAGTTCTCACGTGCGCAGTCCGTTCAGCTTACGACATGTCACAATACTGCATGTCACATTTTGTCAGGTCCGGAAACGGTCCGGATACGCAAACGCCTCAAAAACGCACTGCGCTGCAACTAACATACTAACAGCCCCACTCCAGAAAAAAAAAAAAAATTTTTGTTGCTGGAACGCATCAAAAACGCGGCCAAAACGCTGTGCATCAGCAGCTCCACGTCTGCTGATCAGGACCTGATCAGGACCTGATCTCATGTGAACAGGCCCTAAGTGTGATTTAGGGATTCCTTGCGTTTTCCTGCAGCAGAAATTCCCTAATCTGGCGTTTACAGGCGGCAGCTGGCACCCATTCAAGTTAATGATCAGGTGATAGGCACTGCATGTAAACACTTGCACGCCATATGTAATAAGATTACATGCATGAACAACTATCGCATTCCAGGCGTTTTGGGGCTGGTGGGCAGTGAGCCGGCCAGGACCCAATCCAGTGCGTTCTGGCCAAAACGCACTGTTTGTGGGTTAATGAACTAGCCCTAAGTATTTCAAAATCACAACATTTTACACATGACATGTCTATGTTATTATTAATCATCATACATAGAGGTAGAATTAGATTTTTGAGTGTAAAGGTCCGCTTTAAGCCGTACACCAAACTCCTTCATTGGTAGAGAAGGCAAACCCAGCTCCAGCCATTGTAGAGTTGAAGCCAGCTTAGTACATATATTCCAGATAAAGTAAATCCAAATCCCTTTTTGTTCAACGACGTAACCGTTTTTAAAGTTTATTACTCGGTACAGAGTGTGTTGTTACTGGAAATTGAATGTTTTTCTGTTCCCCTCATTTAATTTGGCAGTGCAGTGTGTCACATGCAGCATGGATGCTGAAATACCTTATTCCAGCACAGCCTGTGTCTGCTCTATATTTGTTCCAGATACAAACTTGTTCCATATTAAACTCTTCAGGGATTTTGGATCACCTGATAAAGTTCAAATTGTCAAATTGAAATCTGTTTCTTTTTCTATGAGGATTATTTGTAATGCTTTTTATAATTCTTAGAAGAATGAAGCCATTGAAAGGCTGGAAATAGAAGTAAACTCCTTCATTTAAACAAGAACTCCAGGCAAATTTATAAAGCCAGCTATTATGACATTAAAAGCTGAAATGTAGTATACACATACAATTGCTTCGCTTCAGTGGCGTAACCAGAGTTATGGGCGCCCGGGGCAGAACATTCCCCCCTCATTCACATGCAATAATTTTAATGAAATTTAGTTTTTTTAAAGAAATGTCTGTTCTGGGACCCGGTGATGTCATCACTGGGTATGTCTGCTGCTCTTTGCTCTTAGTTTTGGTGAGAGGGCCTGGCACGCTTTTTATCAAATTATATTTTTTTTAAAAACACATCCCTGGGATCCCTTTTAGATGTGTGTGCTTCTCCCTGCTGGCCATTGGATGCTGCAGGCTCTAGTTGTGCATACTGCTGCTTGGTTGCCAAGGATCTGCAAGTATAAGCACTTTGAAACTCAGTCCGCTAGGGGCATATACCAAATTTTTTATTTTTTTTATTTAATAAATATAAAGTTTGTGGAACTCCCTTTGCACTAGAGCACAGCACAGTTCAGATGACTGTTTTGTGTCATCTGAACTGCACTGTCAACATTATGACCTGTAGTTGTAAGATGGACACATTAGGTGAAAATGTCAGCTACTGGACAGCATTTTTAGCACTGTCATCCCAGACAATCTAGCAAGTATTATTATTGTTGTATTATTATTATTATCTTCCAGGATTTATATAGCACCAACAGTTTGGTCAGCACTTTACAATATAAAGTAAGACAGTCCAGCTACGATACAATTCAAGACGAGATGGTTAGGAGGGACCTGATCATGAGAGCTTCTGTTTTCAGCAACGTCTTCCTTGGTTAACTGTCCTGCTCTTTAGTTCTTCACGTGGCACTTGTTATTTAGGAGGTTTGAGACACTTTGTGCCACTGAATGTCAGTGCTGTCCACAGAATGACTCGTCCGCTGCGTACATCCAGTCCACTTTCAGAGCCTTTCCACACTATCTTCCATGTCACATTTGATAGTTTCCCAACTGGTCAGACGTGACTGGTGTCACAAGCAGCAGCATTGAGATTGAATATGCAATTTCAGCCTGTCTAGCCAGGCAGTATGTAAACAGGTGTGTCAGATATCCCCAGCATCAGCAGGACCAAGAATAACATCCCATTTATAGTACGAAGACCTCAGTAGCAGACACTTTGTTTTATCCTTGTACTGTAAAAGGGCATTTTATCATTCTGAGTTTTGTCCTGCATAGAATAAACCACTTTCTCTGATTTGGCTTGATGGCTTTAACCAGGCTTTAGGAACGTGGCTCTCCAGTTAATTTACAGCTCTGCTCTGCTAGTGTTTTTTTTGTAGTTTGCTGCCACTGTTACAGTGTATGTAAAAGCAATGTTTTTTTTTACATTTGGAATAGCGGAGGATTAGACCTTTCCTACTATATCCCACAAAAAAAAGGATTTGGCTTTACATACACTTTATGAAATGACACAAGACTACTCTAAGCTCACTCCTCTAATAGACTATAATTCAATACAAATCCGTAAACTAAATGTGACAGTGTAGTCCATCACAGGTGCGAGCTTGGAGTGGTGATTACTTTACATCACACACAGGGACCATGGGGAACAAAAGTAGGCACCCTCCAGAAGGAAGGACAGTGTTAGGACCAATTCAGAGATGATTTGACGATCTACAGCTGAGTGATACACAAATAAGGTCCAGTATTGTCATTAGTTAGGGTACTTGAATGCATTTTTAAGATTTAACTCTTGATTTTTGTTTTCACTTTAACAGAACCTCACCTCCCTTCTCCCTATTTAATTTTTTTTAAATCTCCTCTTGCCTTATGCTGGGTTGTCCTCAATTCCTGTATTCACCTGGCCAGCGAATCCAACATTGTCCTGCTGTGATCAGTGTTGGACTGCCAAACACCGGGTCCCGCCATCTTCTTCCCTGACAACTTTGTGATCGAGCTATATCAGAGGTTCAAGGCAGTGGTCCCCCGATTACATCCTGATAGGCCCTCTCTCCTCCTCCATCCACTGTATGTAAGCCAATACCTGCTAGGATATGTGGTGTACATATCCTAGGAGGAACCAGGAGTGCAGCATGTCATTATCGCTTAGGGGAGAATGGAATATATGGGTGGAACAGAACGTGAATTATTAAACACATTTTTTTTTTAAAAAGAGGGTGAATTTTCATGTTGCAGGGTTGGGGGAGGCAACGCTATATTTCAGGCTGAAGATCCACTGTAAGTACTTTTGCATTGTATTCACAGGCTTAGGACTTAGGTGCTTGGTTATTTCTTTACAACTGACTTGTTTTTGTTTAGTCCTGTAGAAGTCATTTAGAATTCCATGTTCCCACAGCTCTCCTGCTTTTGCATAGGATGAATTGGGCTAAATGCACACTGAACTTTCCTGTGCATCTGGGGACTCCTACACCAAGAACCTGTGGAATCTTGCATCAGGAATCCCAGGTGGGTCCATACAGATGTGGCCATTTAAGTGAGTGCTGACCGCATCTGTCTGTGACTGCTAACATTTAATCGTACATGGATGGAAGGATTACCTGTGGATCGGAATAGATGTGTGTCCCTGCACACAAAGACATTGCATCCAGGGGTAAGTATCTATTCTTGATCTGCACGTAATCGTTCCATACACGATTATATGCGGACAGATGTGGAAACTGTCAGTGTTTCATTACCTTTAATGGGTACAGAGGTCGCTTCTGTACGGACCCACCTGGGATTTCTGCCTCAAGAGGCCACAAACTGCTACGGTTGTCTTTGCAACCTCTGCCACTTGCTTACATACTACACGCAGTCCTTCCATGGTGCCCACAAACCCTTCATTTTCTCCATAGCAACGCGTTTCCACTATGTATAAGAAACCTTACAGAAGATCTCATGTCTTTTCATAATAGAAGATGAGTAATACTAGAACAATATGCAGCAATTATCCTGGATGGCTCCATTGTGCATCATAAACAAATGTGTTCTACTGTATCCCTTCTTCTTCAAGTACTGTGGAAGGACTAAATAATATGGTGTCATGATCTCAGCTGGTTCTTATGGAGTCATTTTATAAATGGATGCTTGTAGTAAAGCTGCTGATATAGGGTGCTTGTTAGAGGGTTTCTAACCTTCCCCGCTCTATTTGTGGGAACCTTTCTCTGAAAGTGCTAACGTGACTACAGCTGGAATCTTTTTTACCTTTTTTATTTGTACATATATTTCCAAGTTCCCACACAAACATCATTATGTATTTAAAGCTGAACTCCAGGCAGATCTAAAAGACATAATAATGCAGCTCTGTATTCAATATTAAATCATTCAGTTGTTTTTAAATACAACTAGTTTTTAAAGGAGAACTATGAGGTGAGTGATTTCCACTCACCTCATAGTTCTAGCCGACCTGTGACAATGAGACTGTCACAGGTCGGCTCAGTAGATCGGGAGGTGAGCGAACACATACCGGCGTTCGCTCACCTCTCGATCCTGTCACGGCTCTCTGCCGTGACAGGGGGAGGG
>NW_017307745.1:35233-53947 GCF_000935625.1 Nanorana parkeri
AATTGTCGGGATCCGCTTCAGCTGCGGCGTCTCAGTATACCGCGAGCTGTAGCTCGCGGTATACTGAGCTTAGGGTAACGGGAGGACGCTAGTTTGTGTCCTCCCGTTACCCTAAGGAGAACTATGGGGGAAAACACTGACCCCATAGTTCTCCTTTTTAAGTACCTGAATTTGACTTGGAATCAGGAATAGGAAGGCAATACTGGGAGCCATTCAGGTGTGCTGCATGCAACAAAGGTGACGAGGACGAACAAGCTGACAGGAGGAGAAAGCAGAGTGAGCAGAGATATGTCAGCAGTCTGTTGCTACTACTTCACTGACCAATCAGGAGTTTGGACTTCACTGTCATCCCGTGGTGTTGTTCATCTGGCTGTGCTTTGTGGTGGGGCTGTGTAAATCTCAGGGCAGTATGAATAGAGATGCAGATCTTCATAGGTACACCTTCATTTGAAGTTCATCTGTGTGTTTACATGTTTACTTGGAGTTCAGTTTTTATATGGTATCTGTTGATAGAGCATTTAAAGCAAATGGTACACTGAAACAACAGAATATACATGTCTAGTTAGTTTCACAAGGTCTCATTCACACTGGCTTTGACAAATATGCGTTTATAGTACATTTTTAAATGCATATAATGATTTCAAATGGAATTATTCAAACTTGGTGTTTTAGGTGCGTTCAGTTTAGCTTCATTGAGAGAAAGTAAAATTCTGTTCATCCAGGGTCCCATCAGAAACTCCATGCAGCCAAACCCGTGTAAAAGTAGGTACTTCTAAAAGAACAAAGTGATAGGTATATCCCTGTGGTAGGGGTTAATTACTGTTTTTATTTATTTATTTTTTCTTGTGGTTATTGTTGATTTCTTTAGACCGATCTGCCTGTTCATTTGATTTCCATGCATAAAACTGCAGTGTTATGGGACTGTAAGATCTTGTCTCGTACATGCATTATTTCGTGTATGAGTAAAAATGAAAATGTCAAATACTTTCTGATTTAAAAAAAAAAAAAAGTAGGTACTTCTAAACACAAGAGAACTTGATCTGGGAAGCATAAAGTTCTTGTATGATTCCCAGATAATTTGTCCCGGCGTTTAAATAACCCAAACGCAGGAGTGCTAATGTGAATGTAGCTTGGGATGGTCTGGTATAGAGCCAGCTGCTCCTGGACTGAACTTTCTCTTGGCAGCCGGAGGTCCTGTTCTGCAAAGTGAGCAGGAGTCAGCGCACCACCCCTACCCACCCTACATTACTATCTAAAATATTGAATTATGTTGTATAAACAGCCAAATAATACATTTTTAAAGCCTATTTGTTTTCCTTCGGTGGTGTGTATTTTCTATATCTCAATATAGAGATGCTGGCCAAAGAGAGAATGCAGCAGGGAGCATCTTCAAACATGCTGCTGACATCACTGGTCACATATAGAATTTCTGCTTCGGTAGGAGAAAGCAAAAAAAAACCATCAACTTATTTTAGAGTATTTTGCTTATCTGCAATTGACACAGATGACAACCTGGTCTGTAATAAGGATTCTACTGTTCTACTTTCCACCAGCTTTGGATTCCATTTGAACACTTGTCAGCCCTACATCTTTGCATACAATTTTTTTTTCCTTTTTAGATTGCATAACTTTCTTTAGTCTTCTGTTGGCACATTAGGTGTTGCCATTGGGACAGTAATAAAGCTGATAGGCAAGGATTAGGTAGCTAACTCCATGCAGGGTTTTTTAGTGACGCCTGGCTGCTTGTTAGATGCTATGGATCACGCTTTGTGTTAGTATCATGAAAGGTTGCCGTAAGGATCCGCAAAGTCCTCAATACTGTGATGGCTTCAAAAGTTCATACAACACATTGGTAGAGCATTTTAAGCTAATGTGGCTACTGTGCACAGCTGAAATTGCATGTATGTGAACTGGTTTACATGGCACACAAATTTGTAATTTTGTTTATCCATCCTTTTGATACAAGTACCACTCCAGAAGTTACCTGATCTCCAGGGCAGCTAAATCAAACCTATCAATAACTACTAACTTCTGTATGAACCAATTCTTGACATGTTACAATATACAGCAACACTATCAAGGCAGGATCAATGCTGGGGCACATAGAAAACAGTCTTGTGTTTAAAGTGGGTTGCGGTGTTATGCGTAAAAATGCAGACATGCTAAATTCTTTTGCACTGCACCTCACCTCATCTCTGTAGAAGTGAATTAAATGTAATTTGGATTTTGTAATGCAATACTACGCTGCAACCATGTACCCACACAGTCCAATTATTTGCAGTAGTTGCCTTAGGCAAGCAGCGGTGCCTGCCAAACTAGAGCTGCTGTTTAAAATTTGACTTGATGCAAGCATGCTGTATTACGTTTTAGGTCCGCAATTGGGGGTCAGTACAAACGTGGATCAATTGCCGATTTTTACCGACCCTTGGCCGCCCAGGTGAACAAGGCTTATTGATTCCTTTTTTAATAAAACACTTGTTACTTGGTTAGGAGGAGTGTTGGTGTATGCCACCCAAATGTTTAAATCCAGGGAAATAAAAATACTTACAGGGCTATTCACAAAAGGGAGAAGAGTTTGGAGAAGGCAGGAGAAGGGAACAATCTAGGACAACATAGCTGAACTGGAAAGTGAGATGAATTGGATAGTTTTTTCCAAATCGGCTATTTTGGCCTAGATTGTTCCCTTCTCCTGCCTTCTCTAAACTCTTTACCCTTTAGTGAACAGCCCTGTTACTCTTGCAGTGAGGATACCCTGCCCTGCAAGTGCTAATTTTGTCTAGGGGAGTCCCATAAACCTCATCTTGGTCCTGTTGGCTCCCTCCGGGCTGCTAGGCTGATCTATGCAGCCTTTTCTCCCCAGAGCTCTGTCGGTCTGAGTGCTGATGTCAACAGGTCTAATGCAGGTCCATTGACCTGCTTTAGACTTGAGCATACCCAAGGGCATTCAATAGCCGTAGCAGAGGGAGAGGTGAGTGTTAAGCGCTGCGTGACTGAGGATCAGATTATTATATCTGCTTTATTTGAGCCCCCCCCTAGACAAAACAAGCACTTAACCCTTGCAATGTGGGGGTAGCCCCATTTCAAGGGTAAGGTTTTGGTTTTCCCAGAGTTCTTCTTTAACAGAATAACCATTTTCATCATTCACTGCAGAGTTTTAACACATTTTTACCCTGAGCTTTTATCGCCTCAGCAGTACTGTGTATTGTTCTTTAGCGACTCTTCTTGGCATTGCACAAGTACTCTCTAGGGAGAACTGCGATATTCAATTCAAATTACCATTTTAATAATAAAGACCATTTGATGTGAGCACAGAACAAAAACTGAATTGAACAGCACATTAGACCGTCTAGTCCTTAACACAAAGAAGATGTCTGACCTCATCAGCCAGCATGCCACAATGTAATCCAAGTGATATGGCTGTCACTAAGCAATATGCAGTAACCTCCTCGACTTTAGAATCGGCGTATATGAATGGCATGCTCTGAATGAAATATAACGGTCATAATATGTGCCTGGATTAGTGTTGGTACCATGTAAATGTTTCCACAAAGCTGAATAGCTAAGAGCAGAGAGAGTGTGTCCTACTTTATAGTCCCCAGATAGAAGCTAAAAATAAAATGGATGGTTGTGCCCAAATTGCCTGTTTTTGCTGATAATTGACCTGCTGTACTCATGAATGTGACTTCGCTGACAGCTATTCTGGAAAGCCAACATTTCTTTTCAGTAGAACCAAGTGAGGGGGTTATCTAGGATTTCAAAGTTAACTAAAACTAGTTGCAGTCCCATAAATACACAATTTAAAAGAAAATTAAAAACAAACATTTTATATACACCCACTGAAACGTCAGCCGTACATTAATTTATGAGTGCTTACAACTAAGATGTTGGTATTTTAGGCCTTATTCACAGTGGGCATGTTGCTTCACACAGCATGAAGGGCCGTTTGTGTATTGCTCCTGGAGCCTGGGGAAGACGCGTGCAGGCAGCTTATGCAAGCCTGAGGATATGCAGGAGCTGTCTTCCTGCAGCTCCAAGTATTGACAGTCGCACAAAGACTATGCACGGACCTGGGTCCATCATATCTGCGTCCAAACCCATACACTGTGTGGCTGTCAAAACTTGGAGGTCCAGGAAGCACCATGTAACGGCCTGCCAAAAATGCAGCATTGTAGCAGATTGGCTAGAATCATTCTAAAACAACTCTTTCAATAGTGCTTTATCTTGTTTCTCGTTTCTTACAAGTCTTTACATGAGTGCTGTTAGTTGCTATAGATAGCAGATGCAGCATTTTATGTGGATTTAGGTGGTATGACCTTCCAATTCTGGATATCTGCTGCAACAATGGCATGAGAGCACTTTTGGGTGGATTTGACCTCTTATAGATAAGCTTTTGCCTAGTGAAAACCACATTTCTCTGGCTTTATGTCATTGTTTCTCCAAATATAAATTTCTTCACTATTTAAAGCATGTACCTTTTCTATAGAATTCATTAAGTGTCCACTGATTTCAGGCAGACCTGACCAGATCCCAATGTTAGTTTATGGGCAGCCAGGTCTAAACGGGTGTCTGTTTACATCCGCTAACCCCTGGTTCTGGCCAGGTCCAGAAAAATAAACTAATCCGAGATCCTGACTGTGCCGGATTGAGGGTAATGTAAATGGACACGTCTGTTTGCATCTGCTTCCCCATAGACCAACATAGATCGGTCATTTCAGTCTTTGTCCTCCATCGCAGGAAGGAAGAAAAAACTAGGCTAGACAACAGAGACATCCATTCTGATCAGCAAGGCTCCGTGCATGGATCCCCTTCTGATCGAACTGTGTGAAAGGGGCCTACCAGACAAGCCGTCTTTATACTTTTAACTCTAGCTAAGACTTCATATAAGGCAAAAGATAAAATGAATAGCTGGTTACCTGCATCAGGATTCACAGTTTGAAACAAACATGCTCTAAAACTTGTGGGGACTGTGTCAGGAAATGAAGCAGTGTCTGCTTTCTGTTAGTTTTGGACAGATTACAGCTATACACGATATAATTGCATCCAGCAGGAAGCTCCATTAACAAAACATACTATGGAGAGCCGAGGAGTAAATTGTAACTATTGAAATACAGGTACTCTTTGTAAAAAATGAAAACTTAGAGTTGTAAAGTCCCTGCATAGACTATCCTGTTCTAACATCAGCATTGTAATAGGAATACACACTAGAATTGTTATTGATAATGCAATCAAAACTTACTTGAAAAAATCGTATGTAGTCAGTGCTGCCTTCCGTCTGTCCATCACTTTCAACAACTTCCTGGGTTCCCAGTGTGCTTTACATTTCTTTCCCTGCTGCTTGATGTGATGCAATCTTAATTTCTCAAGACTGCATCGTCCATCATGCATTGCTTCCAGCAAGCAATGATAATGTTACATTGTTCAAATGTTGAGTTGTAGTTCAGGCACAGGTTCTGTGACACAAGGAAGTGCATATTCACAAGGCATTACATTGAGGAAGTGCATCCTATGGGGACCTTCAATAAGTAGGTTTAAAAACTTCTAGATCGTTATGATTATTAGGAGTGGGAACGAACTTATAGAAATACATATTTATTTTTATGTTTTTACCCATTAAGCAGTTGACATCCGCGGTGTTAAACCCCCTTCCCATCCAGGCCATTTTTCAGTATTCAGCGCTGCGGTACTTTGACTGACATTTATATGAGTGTGTTTAACACTTGTTTTTTAGGTGTATACTAGGGGGTTGGTTGTAACATAGTTACAAGGTTAGAAATTAGTCACTGGGCATGCTTACCAGCAGGGCAGATTGGAAAGACTTCTTGCCATGCTATGGAATTCTCTCATATGTTGCCCATGGACTATCAAGATGACATTGTGTGAGTGACACAAATCATGTCACATCTTTACTGTACCAATGCCTGGTTTTTGTTGTATGCATCTTGTGTCCCTTTTTTTTTTATAATCATCTTATCTCTGATTAATTTAATGGAAGTCACCCCAAGTATCTGAAGTGTTGTGAAAACTCTCTCCTTCTATACCACACACACTGCTTCTTGGTATGTTCCTGCATCTCGGGACACTAGCATGTGCACTCATCAGATTTAGGAGGTGCACTGTACAAAAAAAATACCCCAAAAAGAAAAAGTAATCATTACACATGAGCTGCCACCATATTCTAGTTGTTTACCAAACCACTACTGTGCCATTTTGTTTTTGGTCCTTCGTAAGTATCTGTCATACATGACATGCGTGGGCTCCTCTTTTGTTATGCAGGTCAAGCCTCCTTATTGTTGGCTTTCAGTCAATCTAGTGAAACATAGAAACAACAATTACGCACTTCTGAAATGACACTGTTCTTGGAAGTGTCACACATTAGTTACCATTTCCAATGTACAGTTGGGCAAAAAAGTATTTAGTCAGCCACCAATTGTGCAAGTTCTCCCACTTAAAAAGATGAGAGAGGCCTGTAATTGGCATCATAGGTAGACCTCAACTATGAGAACACAGCAGCTCCCTCTCTGTTGTGTCCGTTGCCTCTGTAAAAATCAAATTGTTTTTACCTGCTCTTTTCCCCATTTTGTTTTACAGCAGCAATCTCAAATGCCCCTACAATGGATGGGCATATTTGCTAGTTATTTATGGCTGATATATTTGTGGCACAAAATTCAAAACAAAAGTCAGTAATGGGGAAGGTAGTTTAGCAGCAGATAGCCTGGTTTATTCTTGCAAAACATATTGATTTTGCAGTGTCATTGCCTTCATGAGTGCTATTTCAGTTTGTAGCAAGTATTAAAGTTGCAAAATCAGTTTGTTTGTTTTTTCCACATAACCAAATGTGTGAGGCAGAGTAAAACATACTTAAAATATTCACAATAAAAATCCATTGTACATGTACACCGATCAGCCATGGCATTACCTAAGTCGCAAGGTGGGCCTCCATGGGTCGGACTTGTTTTTCCAGCACATCTGACAAATGTTCGATTGGATTAAGATCTGAAGAATTTGGAGACCAAGTCAACACCTTAAACTTGTTGTTTTGTTCCTCAAACCATTCTTGAACCATTTTTGCAGTGTGGCAGGACGCAGCATCCTGCTGAAAGAGGCCACCGCCATCAGGGAATACTGTTTCCATGAAGGGTTGTGCTTGGCCAGCAACAATGTTTATGTAGGTGGTATGTGTCAAAGTAACATACACATATATGGCAGGACCCCGAGGTTTGCCAGCAGAATATTGCTTGCAGCATTACACTGTCTGCCCACTTGTCTTCTTTCCATAGTGCATCCTGGTGCCATCTATTCCCCAGGTAAGTGACACAGACATGCCCAGCCATCCACTAAATGTGAAAGAAAACATGATTTATCATACCAGGCCACCTTCTTCCATTGCTTTGTGGTCCAGTTCTGACCCTTCCATTGCAGGAGCTTTTGGTGGTGGACACGGATCAGCACCGGCACCCTGACACAGCTACACAGCTCCATACACAGCAAACTTTGATGCACTGTGTGTTCAGACACCTTTCTGTTGGAACCAGTATTAACTTTTTCAGCAATTTTGAGCTACCATAGCTCTTCTATTGGATCAGACTGCACAGGCCAGCCTTTGCTCCCCGGGTGCATCAATTTCCTTTCCTTGGACCACTTTTGGTAGGTCCTGACCACTTCTTCAAAAACATCAACTTAAGGAACAAAATGTTCACTTGCTGCCTAATATATGCCACCCACCCCCAGGTGACATTGTAAATTGTAACCAGATAATCAATGTTATTCACTTCTCCTCTTAGTGGTCATAATGTTATAGCTGATCGATTTGGTGTACCATATTTTGGTTTTTTTTTACAAAATGTGTCTATAGTCCAGGGGCCCACTATAAAACTCGACCTGAACTCAAAAGGTAAACATTTTCAGTCTTATAGGAACTGTCTAGAAATGTTAATTGTACCTTTGAAAATCAATTCATTTGCAGTGTGCAGGTAGGGCTCGGTACTCCAGGACTAAAGGCAGTGAGTGCCACTTAGTCTTGAAAGAGTGCTCACACCTGTTGGTTCTTGAAGAAGAAGAGGAACTTCTTGTGATGTCACTGGACCAGCTAGGAGACTTAAGGAGAAAAGGTATGTATAAGGTATTTTTTTAAAGAGCAAAAAAATACAAGGGAAGGGGGGGGGATTTTGTTACTTCAGTGTTTTAATGAGTAATAACTGGCATCTAGAAGAGATTTTATTATAAGGCTGTTGCGATACAGAGGATATTAGATTGGCAACATCATGATAAGGATAAGTTGTGGGTGAAGTTAGAAAAATATATGGCTGGTAGAAATATAGCTTATGCTCATTGGCTAAATTCGGCCAGTAGAGGCTTAGCAGGTTCAGCATCACCTTTTACTATACATAATTTGAAAGTATGGGATATAGAAAATAAAGATGGGGAATTTGTTCCTAATATATCACCTTTAGCACCGATTGGCGGCTTTCCATGGTTCCCACCTGGTGAACAATTATCGTATTTTGGAAGGTGGGGCAGGGATGGAGATGTGCGGCTAAGTAATTTTTTGGTAGGAAATTCCCCTATTTCCTTAGATGAATTAAGGGAAAAATGGGGCATATTCCCTTTTAGATGCTTGACGTCACTTACAACTGAGTAACTTTTTTCAATGAAATGCTTGTCTAATTAGGCCTTATGAGTCATTGACCTTCTTTGAAAGATTGTGGGACGCTGCGTCTTCGCCAGGTCACTCTCTTGCCCTAATGTATAAAATGTTACTGCAAGTTAGTCGGAAAGGCTCTTTGCACTTCATAAGGGAATGAGAGAGAGATATGGGGGAGACCTTTACGGATGAACAAAAGGATCAAATGATGTTGAGGGTTTATATGGCGTCTATAGACTCTAGAGCTCAAGAAACTAATTATAAGGTGCTTACCCGGTGGTACCGGGTTCAGTGTTCACTAGGGAAAATATATCAAAATGTTTCCCCCCCCCCTATGTTGGAGGAACTGTGGTTTACCGGGTACATATCTACATGTATGGTGGGACTGTCCGAAGCGTAAGCCTTTTTGGCAAGATATTAGAGAACAAATGCAACATATCCTTAAGGAGACTCTTCCGTTCACTTCTTGTACTTTTTTGCTGTATTTGTTGCCTATTTCAAAGGCTAGATATATATACAGTATATATTTATTAAATGCAGCGAAAAGGTTGATTCAGAGATTTTGGAAGAGTCCAATGGTTCCTACCAGAATAGATTGGGTCCGGTAGGTTAATCTCATTATGGAATCTGAAAAGTGGATAGCAACTTGCAAAGGGAAATATGATAAATTCTGTAGTGTATGGGATACGTGGATTAATTATAGCTCTATGGTTCATTAAAGTGAAAGGGAATGTTTATGGTCTGGAAATATAGAACTGTAATTGGAATGGAGGAGACTCCCCTATTTACATTACGTTGTAACGGGTTTTTCAATTTTGTATAATAGAACAAGGGATGTTTTTAGTATATTTAATTAGTTCATCATTCAGTCTTCCGTATACCTTTTTAAGTAGCATTTGCATATCACACATGAGAATTTGTTTTTTTTTTTTGTCTGTTTTGTTTAGTTTTGTTTGGTTATGTATGACTATGTTATGATGGTATAATATAACATGTTTAAATAAAGATTATATAAAAAAAAAAAGAAGAAAAGAGGATTTTTTTTAAATTGTATATGTTAATTGCAGCACACTGATAATAGCTGTCTTATTTTAGATCTCCGTCTCTGTTTTTGTTTTGTTTTTTCAGTCTTGTTCTTCCTCCCTGGTATGTATCACCTTCAGCTAAGTACAGCGCCACCCTCTTCATAATTATCCTGTTAGAGTATTCTGCTCCCAGATGTCTTAACATAAAACTGTCATGCTACTAGAGGAAAGTAATTAGACAAGGATGCCTCTCCAAAATGGATGGCATACAGATCACTTCACATCAAGTGTATGGCTCCAGGTTTTTATTTATGTCCTGGCTTGCTCATGTCACTTACCCAAACATCCTGACGTGCTTGAATAATAGGATTCTCTGTTTCTATTTGAGACTTAAGAAACTAGAAGACATGACTTATGTATACTAGCAGACGAGATGGGTTACAGTCTTTTCTAAAATTTAAAACATAATAGTTTTTCTCTTTTTTTCGGTTCAATGATAATAGACCGTAACTAACATTTGATTTAGACAGCTGGGTAGCATTGAAGCAAACCTGTGTTGACGATAATACATACACTACCCAGCATGTTCCAGCTTTATGTTCCCCCCAGGTGCCTAAACATCAAGTTGGATTATTATGCTTAGTGCTCCCTGAACACTGGGCAACCGTGACATGCTTTCTGCTTCCTGGTCATCCGTATAACCCACCTGCTACCACCTCCTGAGTCTCGCTGTTTACCCTTCACCATTGAGCCAATCACAAGGCTTGGGAAGGTAACATGGGCAGACTAAGCTGTCGACAATAGGAGGTGGTTAATAATTGCATGTCAGTGCGTCTCAGTACTCGGGAGTTTTTCAAGAGCTTGCAGAACATCTGAACTTATGTAAAGGCTGGTGGAGGTTTCCTTGCTATGTGATAAGTGCTGTTTTTAGGGTTCAAACTGGTTCATTATAATATATAATATATTTTTTCACAATAGAACTGAGAATTTACTGCTGCAGAAAGTGCTGCCCGACTTCTTGCATATTAAACACCACATCAGCTTGAAGGGCAGGTAGCTTGGTGTATGGCGAGAGTGAATAGTTTTCTTAAAGTGACACTACACTCGAGTTAAATCTTAAAAATGCATTCAAGTACCCAAATGTAATTTATTCGGGTAACGTTGAGATGCAGATCCTCAAATCATTTCTAAATTTGTGTTCCAAATCGCCCAAATACTCGCCGTACTCGCCCAAATGCTCCGATGCCTAGCACGCGTACTTCCGGTATCAGGAAGCCGTGCAGCGCGTCATTACTTGCTGCCCGGTTTCCCGATTGGCCGGGAAGCAGCTCAATGCTCTCTCGTCACTTGTGATGAGAGAGCATGGAGCCGACTTCCGGGCCAATCAGGAAGCCGGGCAGCGTGTAATGACGATAAAAGTCGGGAAGCTGGCCAATCAGGAAGCTGGCTCCATGCACCTTCGTCCTCGTGAGGTAAGGTTGCCTTACCTTAGTATGTCCAGCCTGTCACCCCCGGGGGGCCTCTCCAGCGAGAACACGGCCTTCTTCCGGTACCCAGCCGGAGCCGTCTGGCCGGCCGGGCGCCGTGTAATGACGTGACACCCTGCTTTCTGATTGGCCGGGAAGCTGGCAGCAAAACCTGGTTCAATGACCGTGGGATTACTGTGGTAGATTGGCCAGCAAACTCGCCTGACCTGGACCCCATAGAGAATCTATGGGGCATTGCCAAGAGAAAGATGAGAGACATGAGACCGAACAATGCAGAAGAGCTGAAAGCCGCTATTGAAGCATCCTGGTCTTCCATAACACCTCAGCAGTGCCACAGGCTGATAGCTTCCATGCCACGCCGCATTGAGGCAGTAATTGCTGCAAAAGGGGCCCAAACCAAGTACTGAGTACATATGCATGCTTATACTTTTCAGAGGTCCGATATTGTTCTATGTACAATCCTTGTTTTATTGATTGCATGTAATATTCTAATTTTCTGAGATTGTGGATTTGGGGTTTTCATGAGCTGTAAGCCATAATCATCACAATTATGACAAATCACGTCTTGAACTATCTTGCTTTGCAAGTAATGAGTCTATCTCATATATTAGTTTCACCTTTTTTAAGTTGCATTAGTGAAATAAAGGATCTTTTGCACGATATTCTAATTATTCGAGTTTCACCTGTAAGCTACATTTTTGTGAATAGTTATAGTACTTGAATGCATTTTTAGGATTCAACTGTTGAGTTTGGTGTCACTTTAAAGCAAACCTGTGCTTGTCCATGCAAGGGAAAGCAACATGTTTACATGAATACCTTCCTCCCTAGTAACACGTACTCACCTTTCCTTTTGTTATGTCGTCCCTCCATTCAGCCATTGTGAATGAGAAAAGGTAGGCCTGTGTAAGCTCTGACTTGCTTTAGTCAGAGCAAACATAGAACGGAAGACTTCTCCTGGCCCCGATGTGACAGCTTTGAGACAGTCGCCAAACACTAGCATTTTTGCATAGAAGGAAGGGGAGTTAGACGGATGCACCTCCACACTTGAAGGTGCTGGGTGTTTTCTTGGCTCTGTTGTTAAGCAGTGGCAGATAAAGAAAAGGAGAGTATGTACTTCTGGAGGACTGACATTAAAGCAAATGTGTTCCTTCTGCTGTACATTTGTAAAGCACTGATTTTTCTTTCATCTTAATTTCTTAATCGTACATTACAGGACAAAGGTTTTGCTTCTGCCTTTAGGAGATTTAGAGATTTTTGGCCTGGCTCCTTCAACAAAAGTCTAGTAAACGACTTTTGATGAGCTGGCAGGGCCACATACGGTAAGAATTTTGCCCAAGGGTTGTCCCATCAGCCCTACATATACCCTTTAGCCTGCTGTGGGGGATGTCAGGGCTCCCTTAGACCACTACTGTGATAAGTAAGGGCTTTCAACCCTTTATTGGGGTTCAGTGTGCGCTTTTACTGTGGATCCCTTTAGCGGTTAACTGTAAATGCTTACAGAGGTAGAGGCACAGCTTTTTCCTCATCGCACCAAACTGGCTCAGATGGACATGGTACTTGTAGCTCATCAGGCTTCTGTCAGATTCTTTGTGAGCCCTTCCAAATTGTCAGAATCCTCTGTCCCAAGTGCCAGTTTACCACCCTGCTTCTTAGTCACTGGTTTTAAAGGCCTGGCTGTTGAAGCACAGGTCCTAAACAATAGGAGCCTATCTGATCCAGTTATACCTATGGTTTTATAGGCTAGAAAGTTGACTTCTTGCAGAGTCTACCATCACACCTGAAAGGCATATTTCTCTGGGTGCGATGCAAGGAATTTCCATCCGAGGAAGTACTCCATGGGATAATTGTGGTCTTTTTCCTCAGTCTGGTCTGGATCACAATTTAGCCTTAAAGTACCATCAAAGGCTCGATGGTTCCACCATCCCTGTCCAAGTACACTCCACTAGGTCGTTGGTGCTTCATTGGATTTTTAGCAATTGACATCTGTTTCTCAGATTTTCAAGACTGCCATCTGGTCTTCTGTTAACAGGTTTAAGTTTTACTAGTTGGATGTTCAGCCCTCATTTGATGCCTGCTTTGGGTGTAAGATGCTTCATGTGGCTCTGTGAGCTCCATTGAACAACTTCTGTTAACCTATGGTTCACATGGGCTTGTTAGCTATGTTGCAATCCTTCATTTTGACTGCATTTGGACACCCAAATGTTCCTATGTTACTATCCTTTGTCCCATAATCTACAATCAAGAAAACAGGATTTTTGACTTGCCTTAAATTCCTTTTCTTGGAGTATATTACAACACACAAGTCCCTCCCCTCCGTTCTTATGATCCACTCCTATTATTGCTTGCTACAAAACTGAGGCGTGTTTGGAGTTGGAAGAGTTATACTTAGCTTTCCTTTTAGCTCTTGTTTGCCAGTGTCCGGTCTTCTGAAGGCAGCAGCAAACCCAAGGTTCCTGAATTACTATCTTGTGTTCTGTAATGTGCGCCAAGAAAAAGCTTGTTTAAACCCAACTCCAGGCAAAACTTTTATTTCTTTAAGTTATAAATGGCTTAGAATCACTTATTGTTTAGTACCTTCTGCTTTTTGTCTGATACCTGTCAAATAAGAATTGAGGGAAAATCAACCCAATGGGAACACAGTTTCTCACTTTATTCGATGCTAAAGAAATGTTTTTCCTAGAGGTTGAGGCACATGAAACTACACAAAAAATACAGTCGTGCTCAAACGTTTGCATATCCTGGCAGAAATCATGAGATTTTGGCATTCATATTGAATGAAATATGACTGATCATGCCAAAAAGCTGTTTTTTTTTAAATTTAAGGCTGGTGATCATATGAAGCCATTTATTATCACATAGTTGTTTTGGCTCCTTTTTAAAATCATAAAAAAATCACCCAAATTGCCCTGATCAAAAGTTTACACACCGTGGAATGTTTGGCCTTGATAGAGACACACAAGGTGACACACACGGTGACACACACAGGTTAATCTGTGTCTTTTTAAATTGCAATTAGTGTCTGTGTATAAATAGTCAATGAGTTTGTTTGCTCTCATGTGGATGCACTTAGCAGGCTAGATACTGAGCCATGAGCAGAAAAGAACAGTCAAAAGACCTGCGTAACAAGGTCATGGAACTTTATAAAGATGGAAAAGAATATAAAGATATCCAAAGCCTTGAAAATGCCAGCCAGTACTGTTTACTCACTTATTAAGAAGTGGAAAATTCGGGGATCTCTTGATGCCAAGCCAAGGTCGGGTAGACCAAGAAAGATTGCAGCCACAACTGCCAGAAGAATTGTTCGGCATACAAAGAAAAGTCCACAGGTAACCTCAGAAGAAATACAGGCTGCTGTGGAAAAAGACGGTGTGGTTGTTTCAAGGAGCACAATACGACGATACTTGAACATAAATTAGCTGCATGGCTGAGTTGCCAGAAAGAAGCCTTTACTGCACCAATGCCAAAAAAAAGCCCAGTTACAATATGCCCGACAACACCTCATAGCTTCCGGCACACTGTAATTTGAGGTGACGAGACCAAAATAGAACTTTATGGTCACAACCATAAGCGCTCTGTTTGGAGAGGGGTCAACAAAGCCTACAGCCACAAGAATACCATCCCCACTGTGAAGCATGGTGATGGCCACTAATGTTTTGGGTGTGTGTGAGCTCTGAAGGCTTGGGGAATCTTGTGAAAATTGATGGCAAGATGAATGCAGCATGTTATGAGAAAATACTGGCAGACAAGCTGCGCATGGGGCGCTCTTGGACTTTCCAGCACGACAATGATGCTAAGCACAAGGCCAAGTTGACCCTCCAGTGGTTACAGCTGAAAAAGGTGAAGGTTCTGGAGTGGCCATCAGCCTCCTGACCTTAATATCATCGAGCCACTCCAGGGAGACCTCAAACCTGCGGTTCATGCAAGACGACCAAAGACTTTGCATGACCTAGAGGCATTTTGCCAAGACAAATGGCCAGCTATACCACCTGCAAGAATTTGGGGCCTCATAGACAACTATTACAAAAGACTGCATGCTGTCATTAATGCTAAAGGGGGCATACACGGTATTAAGAACTTGGGGTATGCAAGCTTTTGAACTGGGTCATTTCATTTCTTTCTTTGTTGCCATGTTTTGTTTTATGATTGTGATGACCTACAGTTGAATATGAATCTCATAAGAGATTGAAAGAAATGTGTTTTACCTGCTCACTTTTGTTTTCTTTACAAATGGTACATATATTACCAATTCTCCACGGGTATGCAAACGTTTGAGCACAACTGTATATAGACATGTGTGCCGTTACAGTCTGGTTTTATCACTACATTTTCTTCCTACAGCTTTTTTGTCATTGGCTGTGCATTTTATGTGAAATTTTAGAGGCATTTACCACCACAAAAAGAAATGCGAATGGAGTTTTATGAAAACTGGAGCAAAGAAAAGGGGAGTGATTACACACAGCAACAGCAATCACACAGACTCCTTTTTCTAGTCTCCCACCACAGGACAGGGTTTGTAAAAGGAATCCTGCTTGGTTGCTTTGAGAAATTTTGTATACTTTATTGTTCTACTTTTTACAAGTCAGCCTCATTTATTTATTTTTTGGTTATTTTATTTCTAAGCTGTTGTACAAAGGAAACCATAATAAAATAAAAAATGTCCTGCATATAACATCCTGTGCCCATTTGGATATATACAGTAGTTTTTAGGCCCACTAAATCTATGCAGCCTTTACTTGAGTATGTTTTGGAAATTACTATTGTTCTGTTAGGCCGAGTAACCGTGCCTTCAGTGTTATTTTTAGCAATAGAAGATATGTACTTTTATTAATACTCTAGAGGGGTTTTCAGTATGGAGTTTAATATTTACACTGTAATCTCTTAATTAGATACAAAAGCAGTTCTGCTCACTACAGGGTTTAAATCCGTAGCCAACAAGCTGGTGTGGAGGAAATGCTAAAATACTTTTTTTTTTTTTTTTGTGGGCCAGAAATTATCAACAGCTCATGTCATCATATACAGTATTTCTTTATCGGAATTATCCTAAAGTTGTATTAAACTGTCCAACTTTTTTTCAATAATTAATTCAGATCAAGAAAATGCACATTGCCCAGCAAAGTATTTTTTTACATTTTGTCCAAACACTTCGTCATCATGTTTCACAACAGCTGGCTCCAACTCTCTCAGGTCAGCTTCCCTGAACTTCCTGTCCAGTACAAGAGCACAAGGAACAGTGCAGTCTCCAGTAGCTCTCAATCTACTAGCTTGGAGGAGGGAAGAGGGGTTGCCATGCTGGTTAGCAGCTATTAGAATGTTTCTTACATATTTTATCCTTGACAGTCTGAATGATATGTTGATATTTTATGGTTAGATTTAAACCTGCTTGTAAGCACATACAGGAGATATGTGGGTAGAATCTGCCTATTTCCCCCTGTATTGGCTTATCTAACAGGAAATATTAGCAACGTTTTTTTTTTTTGTTTTTTTATCCCCTCTCAGACTGTTATTTCCCCCTAGATCTCTCAGATGTTTGTGTTTGGATGTGCATATATCATTACACAAACTAGTCAGAATTGGTCAGGAAGGTTGATCGTAACTATTTGCTTTATAAGTGGAACCCTAGGGCACCATAGGCTGTGCGAATTTTGCACAGTGTGTACTGCTGTTGGCCCCCTTTCGGTTGGCATCCCTCAAGCAGCTGATCGAAGGAGCTGTCCGGAAAATTTTCGTACAATCTGAGCCGGCAGCCAATGATACTCCGGCTCTGAACGGGTATTCTGACAGCAGCTGCTGTCAGAATACAATGGAAACACTGGTAGTGTTGATGAAGGAATCGGCTCAGTTTTTTTTCATTCAGCCCTCGGGTTGAACGAGAGGAATAGAGCAGTGTATGGCCAGCCTTAATCCACTTGAGACCACAATCTCAATACAAATTAGTAAACTAAAAGTGAGATTGTAGTCCATCACAGTAGCCACCCGCCAGAAGGAAGGACAGTGTCCGCATGAATTCAGAGATTTGAGGAACTTCAGCTAAGTGATACACAACTAAGCTACATTTTTCTAATAGTTTTGGTAGGTGAATGCATTTTTAAGATTTAACTCCCGAGTTTAGTGTAACTTTAAGGGACTGGGTTACTGAGATCTCTGTATTTCTATATTTCTGTATTTGCTTAGTAAGGGAATTTTGTAAAAATAATGAAATAAAATAAAATGTCAGTTAATAATCATTCATTACACATCTGTTTTATTGCTTTTATTATTACAGTTTAGTTAAAACTGCGGCATATGAGGTTGTTAAGCCGGGCCTAATCGTGTATCACATCAGTGGTTCTCCATAAACTTACTGCTGCATGAAAATAGCTGACTGGTCTGTGCTTTGTCAGTGTTCTTTGTTCAGCATTGCTCGTTTCTCACACTCAGCGTCACAAACTCCTCATGCGTAGCTATCCTTCTGATAGCCAGTGTAGAACATATCTCATAAACGATAGACTACTGAGAGAAAAATGCAGCAATTTCCAGAACAGGGCCTAATAATGTATAGAAAAATAAACCCATGAATGATCAACTGAGAATCGATTTAATATGAAGACGTGATAGGCCAGGAGTATGAATAAAGTGCTACTCCTCTCAGAAAGAACTGTGATTTTTAAATACCCTTCAGGTTCTACCCTCATTTATTCTGGTATTAGCAACTTTCCTGAACAAGTGTCTCATAAAGCAGAATTTGTAGTTTCACCATAGCTGAAGGGCTGCAATTCTGCTACTCAATGAATGCCAGCACCATCTTTTAGCCTCTCTTTCTAAGGTTCAGAGGCTGACCCATAAAGTATGCAAGCCATGTCTGCCCATATTGGAATACGGTTCATGCACAGGACTGTATAAAAAAAAACAAAAAACATTTTTCTCAATACAGTGGGGGTTTTTGGTGTATGGATCTGAAGACAGGTTGTTCTCTATTGGCCCATGCACACAGGTGCGTAACATATAATTTGTGTTACATGTTTGCAGAGCCAATGCACTCTATTTGAGCCGCATGAGTTCTTCTGTGCTAGAACACAGGTGGCACCAGTAGAGTGCATTTGTGCTGTACACATGTAAACATGGTTGTCCCCATAAGGAGGCATCCTGTTGCCTCAGGCAGCATCTTTTGGTTCACGGGGGGATTGGTTGGGGTCGACAGGTGGAGCGTCATGTCCACTCTGCTGCAAAATGTTTGCAGTGTGTCTGATCCCCCCTTTATGGCCAGAGCATCCCAGGTTGCTAAGAGCTGGCGGGGAGATGTGTAAGGGCCATACACATCTCTCAGCCCAGCACTTAGCAACCTGACCAGCTCCTGGCAACCAGTGATGTCACTGGTTGCCAGGAAGTGAGTGAGGTACTCTGGCTGATGTCTTTCCCAGCTCCAGTGACATCCATCAGAGCTGGGAGGGATGTTGGCCAGAGCCGGGCAGGAAGGTAATGCCAGGGCCAACCCCTTTTGTGGAGCCGGCTGTCTGCTTTACAATAGAAGCAATTCTGGGGCTCAGCTGTTGTTGGATCGCTTCTACGGGCTGGTAAAGTGCCC
>NW_017307745.1:54017-58476 GCF_000935625.1 Nanorana parkeri
ACGGGCTGGGGAAGTCCCCCCCCCAAAACCCCCCTGCCGTTTTTCCCAGGCTCCGCTGCCCCTCCTACGGGCCCGGCATCTCCGCGACGTGTATTGCATCGCTTTCGGTCCCTGAGCTGTCATTGCTCGGCTCCTGAAGCCAAGCAGTAAGCCATTGAAGTGTGATCTGCGCTTCAATAGCTTATTTAAAGTGGAGATGTGACACTCCGGGTCTTTTGGACCCCCAGTATCACCTTAAAGAGAACCTGTCACCACTAATATGCTATCACATGGGGTGCTTGTAAGCCCCCCTATGTGATGGCAATTTAAAGTAAAAAAAAATTAAATAAATGTAAAAATAATTTTAAAAAATTAAGTCATCTGCTCCTGTGAGCACGTGCGCATTCACGTAAACACGCATCAGGTGCGCCTACATATGAAAATGTCGATCACGCTACACATGTTGGCTATTGCCGCACATGCCAGAGTGAGAGCAATAATTCTAGGGCCAATATTTACGTGTATCTCTAAATTGGGGCTCTTAAAGCGTCATCTATGGACTTTTTGGGGTCCTTAAAGGGTTAATATTACTTTAAACTCCACACTCTGTGTATTAATCAATGGCTAACATGGTACAAGACAATCTTCATATAAATAAATATATTACAGCAATATGAATATGGTACAGAGGGGTGCATGGTGATGGGAGATGATGTATTGCTTTTGTAAATAATGTACTCTTACTGAGAGCAGTCTCAGTATATGATTTATCTTTTATTGTGATATAAGGCAACCGAGCTGTGCTTGTGTTATTCAACGTTGTAATATAAGCCCTAAAGTGTTTTGAAATATATACTCTCTAACAACTGTGTTTTCAAATATGATCATAGTATAGTAAGTATTGCTGCAATCTTTGAAAAATAACTCTATTGGAAACTTTATTAACCTTTTGCAGTGGTGCTACCCCCACATTGCAAGGGTTAACTGTTTGTTTTGGTCTAGTGAGGAAAGTAACAACATTATACTCACCCGATCCCCGGAGCCGGCTGGCTGTGACAGCGCTCCCTCCACACAGTCTATTGGACAGGATTACTCAGGATCCTTAGATCATAGCAGCGGAGGGGGAGTGAAGCTGGAAGGACCAGTCTAAGAGCAAGTTGGCTCTGAGGATCGGTTGAGTATAATTTTTTTTTATTGTAGCACTAGATGAAAACGAGCAGTTAACTCTTGCACTGCAAGGGTTAATAAAAGTTCTTCTTGAAACTATAATGAAAAATTAGAAAATATGGCTTGTTTTAATATTTATTGCTGTGTCTTCCTTAGGACGCAGGCTGAGATGGCCCACACCTGCCGGGGAACCATTAATCTGTCTACAGCTCACATTGACACAGAAGACTCCTGTAACATTGTCCTTTCCAATGGTGGGCGGACATACCATCTCAAGGCAAGCTGTGAAGTGGAAAGGCAGAGATGGGTCACTGCTTTGGAGTTGGCCAAAGCCAAGGCTATCCGCATGATGAACAACCAGTCAGGTAGAGTCCCTCACAGTGCTCAGAAGGAAATCACAGACCATTGCTTCCATTACATGTTTCTACCTGGGGGCTTGTTCATGTTAGAAGCAATGTCATGCATGTTGCACAGGCTAAATGCATGGACGTTAGAAAAGCCGTTATTGTTTATTGAGTAAATTTACACTAATACGTCGCATTGCGTAGGGAAAAAAAAATTGCATTTTGGGTTAGTTGACCTGCACTTTGCTGTTAAAATGATTTCAGATGCAGCACAAAGCATCTTAAATTCAACACAATGCATTGAATGCACACGTTCTAATGTGAACAAGCCCTGTAGCAAAGTTCCACAATCTTAGACTCTCTCCATAGAACGGGATCGGACGTGGAGGGAGATTTCAATCACCGCAGGGAAATAGATATCGTAATTTCTGCAGCTTGCTGCACAAGCTTGAAAGGTCGGCTTTTTTTGACCGAGCAAGTTTATGTCCCTGCTTATGGGAGAGCGGATAAGGTGACGACTTAAAAAAAAAAGCGTCAACATACATCTGCCAGTTATATTTAGTATCTTCTAAAAGGGTCTGATTGAACGCTCTTCTGCCCATCTATACACAGGAATTTGCTATACTCCTCAGCTCCAATCTATTGGCAGCAGTGCCATGCAAAAGGCATCTGCCCAGCGTAAAGCTGGAGTTATAAATCAGCCCCCAAGATTTTTGATTTGAATCAAGATTGTCAGAATTAAAGAGAACCTATACTGATGTTCAGTACTTTTAGTCAAGTAAATATAAAATATATTGCATGTGACTATATACCAGAAATGTAGTAACCCTCTGTTGACTCTGCACCTCTGTTTTCAATGACTGACCAAATTAACTTTATTGGAACAAGTGGCTAAAGCACGCCACAGGCTTCCTTTGATGTGTTTTGCTCCTTAGTGGGGCTTAAGGTGGCAGTACACTGCAGATTTTAGGTGGTTCCTCGAGGAACTTTTCACTGTTGGCACTCTTTTGGCTGGCATTCCTACATCAACTGATCGAAGGAGCTGGCCAGAAAATCCTCAAACGAACAGAGCTGGCAGCCAATGAGCTGCTGGCTCTGTTTAGGTACGCTGTAAGAATACAAAAGGAACAGCAGGGATTCCTCGATCAACGCACTTGTAGCATTGATGGAGGAATCGGCTCTATTTTTTTAGTTCAGCCCGCGGGTTCAACAAGAAAAATAGAGCAACCCATGGGCAGCCTTAGTTGTAGAGGTCTGACTAATGGGCAAAGTATGTCTGAGAAGGACAGCCTATGGAGCCCTTTGTCCACTTGTAATCTAAAGATACTTAGCAAACCAGGACAGCAGTGTGCAGCCTTAATATTTGGTATTTCTTCTGCAACCAGCAAGTGGGTTCCTATGTGAGGCTTGTTTTTGAATTCTCTTGCTTTCAGGCAGCTGCTGTGATTCAAATTTACCTGAATTACTCATAGGAGGGGGACAAACCCTTCTCTGCTAGCAGAGATGGCAAAACCTTAAAGGAGAACTATGGGGTTAAGGCTTTTCCCCATAGTTCTCCTTAGGGTAACAGGAGGACACAAACTAGCGTCCTCCCGTCACCCTAGGCTCAGTATACCGTGAGCTGCTGCTCGCGGTATACTGAGACGCTGAAGCGGATCCTGACAATTGTGCCGGGATCTGCCCAGCTGCGTGAGTGACAGTTGGCTCTGCCTATCTAGAGGCAGAGCCAGCTGTACCCGCCCCCTCCCCCGTCCGTTACGCCAGTCAGCGCTGGAGGATCGGAGGGGGGAATCCGGCCCCTCCCCTGTCACGGCAGAGAGCTGTGACAGGATCGAGAGGTGAGCAAACTCCGGTATGTGTTCGCTTACCTCCTGATCTACTGAGCCGACCTGTGACAGTCTCATTCTCACAGGTCGGCTAGAACTATGAGGTGAGTGGAAATAACTCACCTCATAGTTGTCCTTTAACTTGTGGATTAGCACAGCCTGCCAAAAAGCATAAGGACTTTTTCCACAATGTGACAGTAAGGGGCACTACCCTCTCTTACATCTGCCAAGAGGCCAAATTTGCACATCTGTGTTCAGTGGCTGGGTCTGCATGACCAAATGATACCAGCAGGTTTAGGCTATGACTGCTTTATGTTTTCTATTGCTTCTCCTGATGGATACCCCCATAGGAAGAACAGTTGGGGGGCTTGGTTAATGGGTGCTGAATCCCCTTCTTTCAACGCAGTTTAAACAGAGCCTACTACGGTACTACTTTAAACAGAGGCTAGTACTGTTTTCAACAGAGGCTAGCACTGGCCTTTCTTATCATTCCTGTAGCGCATTTTTCATACATCAGCCGGTTCTGTATACCTGTAATACCTTTTGATAAAGCTTCAACTTCTCAGAAAGGAATTAATTCCCCCTTTTTCCACTGTTTTTTCGCACGCTAGAATACAAATTGGTAAATGATAACAGATGGTTCTTTTGTTTTATTACTTTGTTCAAGTTCGTACTCATTGTGCAAACGCACTTGTGGGTGTAAGCTGTTACCTTAATAGAAATGTAATTTCTAAATATAATTTATGCATACCGGTAGTTGGCATCTCCACCTACACGGGGCTATTTCCAAAGTAAAAGTAAGCGCTTCTCGGACAACAGTGGCGGACCCTCGCAGAGTAATTACAAGGCTTTGGTTTGCCCCGAAGCTTGGCATTCAGCATAACTGATGACAGAGAGGTAGGAACAAACAAGTTGGTAAATGCTTCATCTTTTACAGCTGTATACCCCCTGTGAACCAAAGCAATAAAAAAAAAGGGTAAAAAAATGCCCCATAATTAGAACAATTTTCTCTCCTCACCCCATTGGAACTTTAATGTTAAAGGAGTTCTAAAGTCCCAGCATATACATGGTACTAGCCTGTTATAACATCAGCATTGTAATAGGAATATATACTAGGGGGGGGGGGGGGGGGGGTGTTTTTAA
>NW_017307745.1:58500-64422 GCF_000935625.1 Nanorana parkeri
TGGGGGGGGGTGTTTTTATAAATGCAATCAAAGTTTACTTAATAAAATCCCTTTGAGAGTGCTGCCTCCTATCTGCCCATCACTCAACATCTTACTGGAATCTCAGTGTGCTTTGCATCTCTTTCCCTGCTGCTTGATAGGATCCAGTCTCATTTTCCCCAGTTTCCTTCTATGTATTTAGCTACGGAAAACGTAAGGTAGCACGTAGAGTGCTGTCATGTTGTTAAAGAAGAACTCTTAACTTGCAGTGGGGCTACCCCCTCAATGCAAGGGTTAAGTGCTAATTTGTGTCGGTTAAGTTCTACTTGCCAGATCCACTGAGCCGGCTGTCTCTTAGACTGGTCCCTGGATGTGAGGATGCCGAGGGACATACCATTGCTGCAGTAGAGGAGGAGACAGGCAGGAGGGAGTGCTGTCACAGCCAGCCAGATCCAAGGTTCAGGTGAGTATTACCATTTTGTTTTTGCACCTAGACAGAAACAAGCAATTAATCCTTGCACTGTGGGGGTAGCCCCACTGCAAGGGGTAAGAATTTCCCCCCCCCGGAGTTCTTTAAGAAATATTTCAATGTAGGCTTTCCTCTGCTAACGTTGACAGTTGGAAAAAAGCAGCTTCAGGAAGGTTACTAAAAAAATCCTATCCCAGTGCGAAGCTGCAGCATCACGTAGAGGATGGGTTAACATATTACAGTAGCGCTCTGTGTCCTTGGCGGACCAGAACATAGAGCTGAATTGCACTGGAACAGAAATAGCTTTGTCACTCTTTGCCTCTTTTTGTCTTTTGATAATTGTGAGGATATCATTTTGCTTGTGTAATGATAGAGCTGATTTTATTCATATGACAGTTCCCATAACTAAATTGTCATTGGCAAGGTTGATTCGATTTTGTTATTTTTTTCAGAATGTTCTGTGATCACATCATACAAACAGCCTTTCTTTGTCTTTCTGAAAATTATCACTTAAACTAGGGATGCACCATTATATTGGCCGCCGAAACATATCGGTCGAAAATGGCACTTTTGGCAAAATGCCGACAGTGCCATTTTCTGCTGATATAGTGGCACATCCCTGCTTTCTTTCCTCGCCACTGGGCTCTGCTCTGTGTCCCAGCGGTGAGGAGAGAAACTGTCACGGGCGGCTGAGCGCTGCTGTGACAGATCAGAGGAGAGTGGTGTGTGGGGGCGAAGACAGCCAGTGTTGTCACAAGAGGCGGTGCGGGGGAGGAGTCAGCTGTCAGATTGAGCTATCCTCCTCTCACCGCTCGCTCAGCCTCCTGTGACCAGGGCAGTCATTAGGGGGGTACGGCTGATACTCATGTAAGGGGCCCGGCAGTCTGGGGGGCCTGCCCGGGTCCCTTACATGACTATCGGCCGACGGTGAAGGGCGAGGAGGCGGAGGACTGGCCCTAGCAGCACAGGGCCCCAGCATTGCCGCTCCAGCGGCTTCGAGACAAGCTGGGGCCCCATCAGTGATGCTGTCTGTCTGATGTCGTACCGGCCGGAAGTGACCTCACGTTAGTGACATCACTTCTGTCCGGCAGCAGACGAGGCCACGTGTGCAAGTAAGAGGATCTAGGAAGGTAGGAAGGAAAGGAGGGAGGGATGCAGCCCTGACCAGCCCACCTGAGACCCCTTCAGAGCCCACCATAGACAGTCTCAGATGGGCTGTGCAGCATCTATGGTGGGCTCTGCAAG
This sequence comes from Nanorana parkeri, assembly GCF_000935625.1. Taxonomy (NCBI): domain Eukaryota; kingdom Metazoa; phylum Chordata; class Amphibia; order Anura; family Dicroglossidae; genus Nanorana; species Nanorana parkeri. Next base: position 60,194 of record NW_017307745.1, read on the forward strand.
GTCACTCAGGTGGGTCCTGTGTCCAGCGCAACGCTAAGCCCTGCGTCCAGCGCGTCACTAAGCCTGTGTCCAGCGGCGGGGGGGGGGCCAGGCCTAAAGCCGTGTAAGGGGCCACAAAATTTCTGACAGCTGCCCTGCCTGTGACAGAGTGTCAGGAAGCAGAATGAGGTACAAGCACTCAGCAATCGGTGATCGCTGAGTGTTTGTAAATAATTGAGGACAGAGTATGTTTACTATATTCTCAATTATGAATGAATTGGAAGTGATCTACATCCCCTCCTGTTCATTCATGATTGTGGTTATAGTAAACACACTATGTCCTCATGTTATGAATAAAGAAGTAAAAAATAAAAATATTTAATACAAATAAATAAATATGTTTAAAAAAAATGTAAAAGTTTATTTTAAAAAATCAATAAAAATAAAATATTTTGAAAAAGTCAGGAAAAAAACATTTTCGGTTTGGGCCTAATATTTTTCTTTTCATTTCGGTGCACCTTTTAACTTAAACTCTTTACCCAACTCCAGTCTTTTTTATTTTTTTTGGATGAAGTGGAGAATTGGACATTGCTAATTAGCATATTACCTTCAGGGAGATTGTACCTACGTATGGACAGGAGAGGATCCTCACACAAGATAAGAGTTTACAGCACTGCAGACGCCCATGTCCACGAACCTAAAAAAACAACTTTTCTTCTGTTTGCCTTTTTTTTTTTTTTTTTATTTCCTGCCCTATGCCTTTCTTTGAGGTTTGTGCAGTAATCCAGTGTGCATGAGCTTTCGGTAATAAAGACCAGTCACTGCTGCTCTCTGTCATTGTGCAGGGTGACCGGTCTTGTATCCGCCCCCCTGTAGTTTTCTGCAGGCAGCCTGTAGGAGGTGAACCTGCTGGATCCCTCCCACAGCTCTGCTCTCTGCACAGACTGCGTGCAGCACAGTGATGATGTCACAGCTACTTTTAAAAGTACATTTGGTACACACAAAGTGGATTCATTTCCATTGTGGCTATTGAGGAGTATATTTCAAATCAAGTTTTTGTGATCAGTTTAGCTTTAAGTCCCTGACTTCATTTGAACACATATCTAGGACAGGTATTTGGATAGAAAGTTAGTTAACCTACCAGTATGTTTTTGGGTTGTGGGGGAAAACCCATACAAAAAATAAGGAGGGAGTGTGGTTTGTATGTAGAATAATTCTAGTAATTTATTTGACAACAGTACTAATTGTTGCATGTCCTATCATTCTAGTAATGCCTGATGTATTATACATTTCTTTTGGACATTTGTCGTGTCTCCCTCACATTCTTTTCAATAAATTATGTACTAAGCGTGACTCATTTTGTTGCTTCCACATTTGTCTTGTCTTGTTTGTGTCACAAAATTGCAGTAAACTGTGTATAGATGATAGGAATACATGCATGTGTTGTAGTGAATAGCTTTGTAATTGCCAGCAAATTCAACATCATTTGTTGTATTAATAAACTGCATGTCTGGTTTTATTTTATTTTTTATTTAAGTGGCACACTAATTACAAATAAAGTCTAAATGTACACACTACAGAGGTTGCTTGACCAAACTGCATGTTTGTCTTTAATAAAAAAAAAAAAGTCCCTTCTTAAACATTTTATTATTTATGGAGGTTAGGAACAGACCATTCCCTGCCCCATCCTCAATTTAACATCTCACAGTGATGTTCAGGCTACTTTAGGGACAAGTCATTTTTAAAGTTGGATGTGTTTATTACCTATCACGGATTCTTCCAACCTGCCCCTCCCTGGGCAAGTCTTTCCTTTTCCTTATTGAGAAGAGGGAAGGAAGTGGGAGACTGATGTGCCTCTTGCTGTGCCAGTCGCTTTATATGTGTCAGCAAGAACCTCCTTTTTTTGAGGATAAACAGTCTCTGTCCACTGTTCTTAGGGAGGTGTCTGTCCCTAGTCACCTTAGGACCCACCATAAATTTATAGGAAGATCACCTGGTTGGAAATTATTGGATTCAATTAGAACATTCTGTTGGGTACTAAGTGAGACAATGGATGCAGGAAATATGCAATAATCTGATATAATAAAATAAGCCTGTACAAGTTCCTACACTAATATTGTTCCATAAAAGTAAGCACCACATGGTGCCTGCAAATAACCAAATTCTTATTTGTCTCATGCGGAGGGTCCCTTGAGTCTGAGTACCCGCCTTACATAGACCCCGGTTCCATAATGCAACTTTGGGGTGCCACCCTGCCATCCCACTAGCCAAGGAGGGTGCCTCAGCAGCCAGCGCAGAGTCTCCATTGGATGGTGGTACAGGAGGAACGGAGTGCTACAAGTTGAGAGTGAAGTGGAAGCCAAGTTGTAAGGGACAAACACAACATGAGTGGCTGAATACTCAAGATACTTTTATTGGGCCTATTTCAGGAAATAATGTAACTAATAGGGAGCTGTTTACTTCTCTGACTGGATTTACAATGGCTGCCTTTTAAAAAAAAAAAAATGTAAAAATATTAAAACTAAACTTCTCAAAATGTGTATTTTTATTTATTTTTAATATTATGCTGATAATTTTGCATTTAAATTTCCTCGTGGTTAAGTGATTGGCTCAAGTTGCCATCCTGACATTCATCTTAATAGAAAAGTCTCACAAGAAAATGTATTTTTTTACATTATCTGCCAGGGAACCAAATGCATATAGCACTTGGTCCTGTTCGGATCAGTGGCCGTTGCGGAAAAAAGGCCTTTTTATTTATGTTAATGCAGGCTATAGCTCCACCCCAGTCTATTGCTAAAAAGATGTGTTTTCTTGTGGGGGTCAGTGCAGCCCGCTCTAAGCCCCTGCCCTCTCTTTTAGCTAACCGTTCCCCATTGTAAAATGAAAAATCAGCACTACAGGGTGTTGGGTGTGATGGAGCTGCTGGCTGCTACTAAAACAGACAGGGCAGTGGCAACTCTATCACACAGCCCTGACAGCTGGTTGTTCATTCATAAAAAGTCATTCTGCGCTGCAGGGCTATTTGATCTATCTGTCAGGGCTATTTATCAACACGGCCCAACAGATAGCTAACAGCCCACAGCCTTAAATGAGCTTTTATGAGTGCTCAGCGCTGTCAGGGTTATGTAAATACACTGTATTGGCCCCATCAACGCTAAGTGTTCATTCATAAACATTATTCAGTGCTGCAGGGCTATGTGATCTATCTGCCGGGGCCACTTGTAAATACACAGCCCCATCAGATATATAATTGCCTGCAGTGCAGATTAATCTCTTAGGTATGGCAGTGCTGGTCTCTAGAGTAGCTCCTGCTGCCAGAGACCAGTGCAGTCACTCAAAACTCTGCTTCGAGGTATTTAAACTGTCTGACCACACTGCTCGACAATGACAGGATGGATTTGAACAGGACCAAGTGCAAGGTGCTTGGTCCCCTAGCAGATGTCCCAAATGTTTATATTTGATTACATCTGCTTTAAGCAGCTGGCTGTGCTGCTTACTAATCCCCTCATGAGTGGCCTTGGCATATGAAAATGCAGAACAGTGTCTTCCACTGCTTAGGAGCTAAAGACTGCTGCCTCATCCAGAAAGTATTAGGCCTCATTCACACTGCTAAGAGCTGGCCCGTACAGATCTGTGAGGCGTGCACGGCCATATCGGGCCGCTCCCAGGAAGGACAGGTGCTGCGTGTGATTGTACGCAGAAGCCTGTTCTTCTCTATGCCGTACGCTCACCCGAGCTGCACATCGGTGCGGGTGTCCGTACTTGTACGCAGACGGGATGGATTCTTAATCAATTGTCTTTTCTAGTTGTTATAAATTATATACCGCCTGGCCCAGCAACGTTATGGCCCCAAAAAATGAGATCAGCTACCTACCTGAATATATGGAACTGCCAGGTTTTGCCATCAATGTTTTTTTTTTATTATTCCCGTTTCATTCTTTTATATGTGTTTGGGATGCTCAGATTTTCTCATTACGTCGTAAAGAAATGATTGCACTTTATTGTGCCTTTTCCATCAATCAAGGTCATGGGCCTGCTCGGACTGTTAAAATCTCCATTCCCTATTGGCTTGTCACTGATTTTTTGTCAGCAGTGAAAGGAGCAAGGATACCTTTTGTATTGTATGACACCAAGATAGCCACTAAAGGGAATATCCGCAATTCTGTACATGAAAAGCAATCATAGTAATAACACAACAAGCAAGAATAAGTGTCTTATCAAAAATAACTGCAGGTAAGTCTGTCAATTGC